>NC_033800.1:84941001-84946487 GCF_001876935.1 Asparagus officinalis
CACCCGACCGCCGCCGCCTCCGTCCGCCCACTGCCGCTATATAAATGGTCAAACTAGTTTGATCAAAATGGTGTTTTCAAAACACATTTGAAAAAGAAACACTATGGCATAGTATTTTTTACAAAAACACAACAAAAAAACACATTGATTACCAAACACACATTTAGGTGTTTGAGGAAGTATGGCTGCCTCTGCAATTTAGTTACTTTTTTGCCAAATTACATGGAGTATCCACCAGCAAATTTTGAATACCTAAGTTAATAGAGACATCTATTTCCGTATCTCTGTAGCTATGAAATTGTCTAATCTTCCATATTGCTGATGGATTTATGTCAATTGTCTTCTTGCGGTCAGGGTAAAGTTAATTATTGAGGAAGTTGAAAGGGAAGAGGCTGTTCTATTGGAAGATCTCTATTCCATGGACAGGAAATTTGCAGAACACTACAATGTATGTGAGAAGTGTCTTATTTTTGGAAGATCTCTATTCCATGGACAGGAAATTTGCAGAACACTACAATGTATGTGAGAAGTGTCTTATTTTCATATTTATTCTGTTTATGAACAACTCTCTTTGCAGAACACTACAATGTATGTGAGAAGTGTCTTATTTTCATATTTATTCTGTTTATGAACAACTCTCATTTATCTCGATGCATAGTTTGGTATATCGGGGTGTATAACTCTTATATTTGTTGGTGGTGAATCTCATTTGCTATATTATTCTTTTATTTAAACTTCAACTTAAACAGGTTTTGGAGCAAATACTTGGAGTGCTCATTAAGTTTGTGAAGGATCTGAAGTTACAACATCAGCATCAATATGTATGTTTGTGAACTTGGTTTTTTCTTTGAAATTTCACAGGTTATAAAGATAATACCAGCTCTCTCATGCATGCAGGGGATTTTTTTTATTTTTGCTATTTTGATTACCCTTATTTATTTTTGTAACTTTATTTTATCCTGTTAAATAGGATGAACTGAAGAAAACTTGGCTTTGCAAGAGGTGCCAGACAATGAATGCCAAACTGAGGTTTGTCTCTAAATCTTTATCATTTGATTATGGGTGGATGGTTCTTTTAGGCCTCAGTTGTCAAGGGGTTAAGAGAAGGGTTAAGGGGGTTTAGTCCCTCCTTAACCCTCCAAATGGTTTAATTTGGTCAAAGTGGTAGAAAATTTTTACATGGGTCAGAAGTAGTTAACTCCTTATTTAGAGAGGTTAACAAATCTGCCTGAGGAGGCAGGTTAAGATTCATTCCCTCAGCGGTAAGGAATGAAATTTCGAGAAATCATATTGTAGTAACTAATTTAGGATATTCATGGCAACTAACCTTTATAACCCTTCTTTATTTTGAAATTTCGAGAAATCATATTGTAGTAACTAATTTAGGATATTCATGGCAACTAACCTTTATAACCCTTCTTTATTTGCCAAAGACAAAAAAACTTAACTCTCATCTTAACTATCACATCCAAACTGAATTAAATTATTTTTAACCCGCATGAAGGGTTAACTAAGTTAATCATTCTCCTTAGACCCTCATCTCTTAACGCCTTGCCAAACAGCCCTTAGCTAATACTGTTATTTTTTTCCTTGTCGTAACTTGAAGAATCTTTGTTGTCGCTAAAGGCTTGGTGAATATCATATAATAGACATGAATTAACTTGAAGAATCTTTGTTGTCGCTAAAGGCTTGGTGAATATCATATAATAGACATGAATAATCAATAGCATTAGTGCATATGCATGTGTGACAGAATATCATATAATAGACATGAATAATCAATAGCATTAGTGCATATGCATGTGTGACATAGGTGTCAAAAGTCTGGCTTTCCTTGGCTATCAGCCATA
Organism: Asparagus officinalis; assembly: GCF_001876935.1. Classification (NCBI taxonomy): domain Eukaryota; kingdom Viridiplantae; phylum Streptophyta; class Magnoliopsida; order Asparagales; family Asparagaceae; genus Asparagus; species Asparagus officinalis. Next base: position 84,942,852 of record NC_033800.1, read on the forward strand.
GGAAACCATGTGATGCTCTCATGGCAATGATATTGTCATAATCAACATGAAAATGCCGTTGATGTGTCCAATAAATCTTCTAAGATCCAAATGCTCATGGACACAACAGGAACCTAGAATTTGAAAGACAAGATTAACACTAGAAAGCACGATTTCTTGCGTCGTATGACTTTTCTTGTGATTTGGCTTTTAAAATGTGTGCCTAATGACTAAATCATGTGAGCGCAGCCTGCCACAGTTTTTTAAGATGAAAAATTAGAAGCATTTAGATAATCCATTTAGCACCTTCCTACAATTTTATTTTTGTAATAAGAAGGTGGCAGCTCTTGCATCAAAATTTAGCTCTGATAGTGTATGTTTTAGTGTAACATATATGTCTTGGTTCTGTGGATCTGCATGACGCTTCTATATCACTATATCATTTGCCATCCTTTTGTTTGTTTATATCTTAGCAGTCATGCTTAACTATTGGTTGCAGGGTTCTTGAACATCTTCTCTTGCGTGATACTTACACTAAAGACTCTGTACCTGCTTTGCATCGGATTCGGTAAGCCTAAGAACAATTAAAATTGTTAAATAACACATAAAAATTGCTGGTTTCAGTTTTCAACCATTGTTTTCCTTTACAGAAAGTATCTCGTAGAGGCAACAGAAGAAGCGTCCATTGCTTACAATAAAGCGGTATGTTATTTGGATGTGAAAATTATTATTCATGTTCTGCAGTATGCTTATGACCTCTTTGGGAAATAAAAAATTGTACCTTGGTACTTAAGCTTCTGGTTCTCTTGATGTTTATATACATTTAGATTCTTTTCCTTTTGATGTTTATATACATTTTATAGGACATAATTGTCATAGTCATCATTGCTTTTCTGTTAGCCAAAAAAAAGGTTCAACATGTTGTCAAAATGCACCAATCTTGCGCTCATGCTATGCTATAGACTTTCAAAATCATCTCCCTCTGTAATTCACAGTGGCTGAGGTTGGTCACTTCCCTAGGGATACTTAGACTTGCAGACTGTTTGGATGTCCTTTAGTATGTTTTTTATGAATTGTTTAGCCTTGTACTTGTATCAAATACTTTTATAGAGACAGTTGGAGATAATGCGGGTCAAATCAGGGTGTTGCAGATAACTCAGTTTCAGACTTGTGCTCGGTCAGTTTGCTGTCATTTATTCCAGGATGATCCAAGACAAGATTTAACCTTGTTAGCCTACAAGGGTAGTGCAATTGATGTCAACACAAGAATAAGTCCATTGGAATTGACAACCATCAAGGCCCAACTTCAACCTATCATCCCATGCCGACCTGTGGATGGATCCATTCCATATGTAACCATCCCAAATATACTCTAGAAAGATGGTCTTTCTCCGAGACCACATATTTCCTTTGAGTGAATGCAGTTCAGTGTTTGTTGTAATGATGTAATGCAGAAATTTGCCTATTCCGTCCTCATCAATGTATATTGAAAAATGCGTATTGTAAGTGCATGCTCACACACCTTGGTATTGATTATACATCAACATTGCCAATGACTACAACAGTTAGAATTGTTCTGTCAAAGTTGGAACTTGCCTTGTAAAATTTTACTTATCATAAGAGTTCACAGATACTATATGTGACTTTAGAAATCATTCCAGTTATTCATTGTTCTAAGTTATTTCAAAATATTCTTAGCAAGCTCCCAGTCCTGGTAAGGCTGTTATTCTGAGACAATCTAATGAAATTATTATAATCATTTTTACTTGATTTGCATTGTCTAGCTTGGAATCTTCACAGGTTCTCTTTTAAGAAGCCCAGGTCGTTCTTCATATTTACATAATGTCATGATGATCCTTATATTCTTTTGCCAGGTTACACGTCTACGTGAGTATCAAGGTGTAGATGCACATTTTGATACTATAGCAAGACAGTACCATGAGATTGTAAAGGTGTGTAACTTCCTTGAAAGATTTTGATTAACCAAATTAGCTTCTGTGGCTTACCTGATTTAAATAATTGACCTCCAGAAACTAGAGGGCATGCAGTGGACAATTCACCAAGTTGAAATGGACCTAAAACGCTCGCTTGAACATTCAACATCCTAATGTTTCATTTTCAGCTTGAGCACCTAACAGCCTTATTTTTCATATCCAGTCTGGTAAGCTCCCTCATTTGTGGTACATCAAAGATGTAGGTTTACTTTGTGATAAATTTTTTATCAGTACATAATCATGGAAAGTTTCATCAACTTCAGGATCACCATTGTCTTGAGAACTTTTGGTTGCTTGGTCAATGGATTGAGTGCCTGAATTCAGTTTGTTATCTGATGTTTCCCATATCAGCTTGTAGTGACTGAGGATTCATAAGTCGCTATGTTTCTATTAAACTTATTGGCTGTGTTATTGCTTTTGTCTATATGTCTTTTTTTATTATAGCCTTTATAGGTAACCTGTGAGAGCATTTTTGGACTATGACTTTCAGGCATGTCTGCTATTACCTGGACCTCCTGTTTCCCTCGTTACTAAGAAACACCTGCGTTCAAAGCTGCCATTCTCCCCTAACTTTTAACACCTGCGTTCAAAGCTGCCATTCTCCCCTAACTTTTCTTTCTTTTGTTACCTGTTGCCTTGGAAAAAAACCATTTTCTTTTGCCTTATGATATACCTATCATGTTGAAATCCTACTCGGAGGAATCTGTATAACAAAAGTCACTTTATCCTGTTTTAGTTTACTCTGATTTAAGCCTTATAATATAGACAACTCAATTTCTTTCAGACACACAGTCTGCCAACATCCTTGAGAGATGCATTTGTGATATTCCTCACATAGTAGAAGGAGGATGTCTTACTAGTATAGTTACTGTTGGAGTGGTGTGCTGAAACTTTTCATTGAACCCACAATAGAATTAACATCAAAGTTCTGTTACCAGTTTGTTGCAGTGGGGGCAACTCAAAACAAAAGATGTTACAACTATAAAGAAGTAATAAAAAAACTCAAAACAAAAGATGTTACAACTATAAAGAAGTAATAAAAAAACTAAGTACTGAAAGTAGAGACAAAGAACAACGCACAAGGATGTAACGTGGTTCGGTCATGGACAAAGATGGACAACAACAAGGAGCAAGGTTGTGGAAATTGGAAAGCGGAGCAAAGTTGTGGGGCACCGCTTATGCTTTTAGTATAACATCTAGACCGATGGACATTCACATGCCTGTACTTGTTCTAAGGTATTCTCCATAGACTTTGCTATCAGTTTTAAGATTTTGGGAGTTAGTACTTGCACACTTGATTTGGTATTTCTGGATATGGGTTGGCTACACAGATTAAGCCTCGATTACGTCTTAGTCATCATGGTATTTTGTTAAACTTTCAAATAATGTGTCGGGATATTACATTTTGGGGCTTAAGCAGTTCAAAGTTGAAAAATGCGCCGAGTAAACAAGCGGTCCGTATTCTATTAAAATTTTAAATATGGATAAAAGTTCAAAATTTAACAACTTCCAAAAAAATTAATTTAGAATATGTAAATCATCACTAAAGCTTTCCTCTTTTTAACCAAATAAACCTAATTACAAACTAATTATTCACCAAAGTATATTAATTAACTAAAAAAATGAAAAACTTACCCTAAAAAGCCTTCCTTTTGATGTTGTG
>NC_033800.1:84946497-84959322 GCF_001876935.1 Asparagus officinalis
ATTAACTAAAAAAATCAAACTGATGAGTTCTTGAGCAAAAAATTACTAGATGATATCGAGCAAAGTAGAGAAATTGAAGCTGCTGATTGACCACTAATTCATATCTCAGATAAAGACCGATTATTGTTACAAATTTTGGATTATTCTAAGGTTTTTGATCCACAGTTTTCAGCAAGAACCAGAGGAGCCCAGTAATGAGAGCGCTAAAGAGGAGAGAGAGAGAGAGGTGAATGGACACTAAGAGTAAATTTTCCCAAATAAATTCGCGCCGGAAACCCCACTAACCCTTGTCCCAAATTTTTATTAATAAACCGCATCTTTTCACCCTAATTTCGAGCAAAAACCACGGAATTGGATTTTCTATAAAATGTGATGATTTCTAACATTTTCGAAAATCATTTTAGGAAAATGAATTGGCAAAACAAACGAGATAATGCATGTCTGGAGTTTTCACACCTTTTCCACCCTGTTCTTAAGAACCAAACAGGCTTTAAGGAGAAAAATTCAGCAATCCAATCTAATGTCAGTCAATAAGGATGAATCTGTAAATATCAAAATGATTCTGCAATGATACTAGTGTAGAGGTTCATACTCAACTAGTCGGACATACTTATTTTACAAGATATTTTGTAATGGCAATAGTTCCCAACCACATGTAAAAGTAATGATTATTTGATGTGCATCAGGCTAATCCCTTTCATTCTAGCATTTCTGATGGAGAGCGGACGTAAGGCTTCGATCTGGAGGCGAGAAATCGTTGACGGCCTGGCGGAATGATATCGTAATCCATGATAAACAGTAATGAGTGTTACTGTTTACTCGTGACCCATTTTTGGGGTATTAGGTATTATTTTTCTCAATAAGGGGTTCTTTTGAAAAGATTGATTGAGAAGAATAATTGAAAGCAGAAAGAGAGGTTAAGATAATAACTAGAATTCACACTTAGGGGAATCACATGCAAGGACTTCACGCCCCAAAGTAGCAAATCACGTGCCAAAGAGCACGTCAAATTTTTTTTTTCATTAGTCTTTTTGTCATAAAGGATTACAACTTTTTTATAGAGAAAACTAAACCTAGAAATCAAATCAAATCCTAATAAAAGGGAAAGAAAGATAAAATCTCTAACAAAATAAAAATTTCAAGATCCTGAAAATCATAAATCAAATCCTAAGGAGAACTTGCCTAAGAATGGAGATTACATCAAATATTATTAAAATAAAAAAGATTCTAGTAAATCTTAAAATCTTGTAATCCCACGATCATCTTGCATCAAATCTCTCATTGTTAGAAAAAACTCGACCTTGAGTTTTGTAGTCGGAGAGTATAATGACTAACTTGTCCGGTGGAAAACATTTCGTTGTGGATTGTGAGATCTTCAAGATGAGTTGTAAGATCCGATATTGAGCTGGCGGTGGAGGCTGTGGGATATGAAGTCAACAATCAGATTAGCCTAGACCATGAGTTTGATTGCATATCGTTCTTACATTTGGCTTCTAGACTTAACTCAAGTTTAGGCTCTAGACTTAAATGGAGCTCATGTTTTGGATCAACATTTGACTCGATTTTCTGTTTGAGTTCAAGTTCTTATTCCCCTTCATGTTCGAGTTTAGGCTTGAGCTCCAAATCAATTTTCTTCTCTAGTTCTGCTTCTTGTTGGAGTTTAAGCTCGGGCTCTGGATCAATTTTTTGATCTTGTTTTGCTTTCTCTTCTGACCCAAGCTTAGGCTTCGGCTCAAGATTAAAAACTCAAGTTTTGGTTGAAGGTTCACATCTTGCTGAAGTTGAGGCACTTTTGTTGGCTTTGCTTCACGTTTTGAAGAGAAACAATACCTTCTAGATGGTAAGTAGAATATCCCCTCTCTAAAAGAGTTTTCATAGCTGCCCACTAATGGATATTTGAATGATAATGACTTTTATACCACCATTTTTTTAGCCTCTCTTTAGCCTACACAACATACAAAAGTTATCATGGTCAATAACCCTTACTTTACACCCATGTAACATGATGTCATCCTCCACTTACAATAGAAAATTAAGAAAAGAGAAAGAAATACTTCATCTCCTTCCCTCCTTAAAACAACTAAAGCAACAAGTGAACCCATCGCTTTTTCTCAAAAGAAAAAAAATTAAACCCATCCGTGTCCAAGATGTTTGGGTACACAACAATACCCAAAATGTGTCGGACATGGGGACAACACAGAAATTGCCAAGTCCGGGTAATATAGCTTCATATTAAGATACTACAGAGAACTGAACATATCAATAAGATTCTCCATTCCATCAAGCTCTCTAATGTGAGGAATGAATTAGCGAATTTAGTGATGCTCGACCTAACAATACCCTTTTACCCTCTCAATTGTATTCTTAAACTTGATCAATTTTCCAATGTCCTATGACGTGCGATTAGTTGTGTGCGCTGCCCAGTTCTATAAGATTCTAGATCTCGAATCTTTTAGCTAATCCTTTGCAGTCATGCTCGTCGAGTGATTATCGGTGGCAACTTGTACAAAATATTGTGCTCTTATCTCGATGCATCGACCAATCCACTGAAAAATAAAATCTCAAGTATGAGAAGCAACATATAATTCTATAGAGTTTTACAAGCTAACTCCACATTAGAATGAATGTACATGTTCATCATAGATCTATGCTCCTGATTAGTATAACAATTTGTCATCAATGAATATTAATCAGTAGTCTTCTGAGGCTTCTTTGTGGTTCCAACTCTGCTAAAGTCCAAGTTAGTGTCTTTTTCAATGAAGGCCCTCTCAACTGATACACAAAGAGTGGCACATAAGACCAAATTGTCCAATAGCTTCACACATATTGTCAAATAAACCATCAATGCATGAAAAGGAATCACTGCTTCACAGGTCTAAAGAGAAACTCATTCATGGACCAATCCCTTCTATTCTTCGCTCTATTGCACCAGCTGTTGTTCCTGATCATTGTTCCATGAATATCTGTGGTGGATAGCTCTAAGCCCACGAGGCCTTTTATTTTTTATCAAAGAGATGTATTCTCTGTTCTCAAGCCTTGTTCTTGAAACTTAGACATGCTGTCTAACTCAACATCAGCTCTTGCCTTCTCTTTGTTCTTCTGTTTAGCTCAGTCAATTGTTGTCTTTTGCCCTCTTGCTGTCTTTTACCCTCGCCTTAATGATGGGCGTAATCTTCTTACATCGTTTCACATTAGCCCTTCAGGCTAGCTGTGTTATTTGAGGCGATAAATGTCGCCACTAGATTGATGTGTACAAAGCTTGCACTTTACATTTGTCTTGTTATCGGGTCTAACTAACAATCTCCACTCTCATCCAGTATCATTTGAAGGAGCTTTGATGTGGTACCTACTCCGAATTTTGAGCCTCACCATCTTGATTTGGCGAGCTCTGGGAGCTAATAAACTCACGATTAATGCACTTATTAGTGGATTAAACGTCGTGAAGGGCAATCCTATGTAATAATGTTGCAATTATACATATTCAAAGAATTGTTACATGATTAACAATTTACAAGTTTAACAAAACAACTTAAACTATTAAATGCATACAGTTGCAAATCTAATACACAAATTAAGCGCTAGAGCTGATAAATCATGATGAAATCCAACAAGATAACAAAAGGAAACAAACAATATAAGGCATGAAATAGTAAAATTAGTAATAGGAGCTAATAACCTAATAGACACATCTTCACATGATACTATTCACAATTTCACATGTTACCTGAATGTTCGATGAACTGGACATAAAAGCTATGATTCCATAAACTACATGTTAATCATTAGTTCAGATTGCATAAAAGTTAAGTGTTCCGGTCTAATTTTAGTGTTCCAAATAATGAAATAAACTTGATACACTAAGATACTTTTAGTATTTTACCAAATACCAATTAGCATTAATAAATAATAACACGATGAATGCAACCCAATATTAGTTAGCTTCATAACCTTAATCAATGACATCTAAAACTTACTATGGTCACTACACAAGAAAAGAAGAAGCTTTTACCTACTGCACATGGCGGAACTGCTGCTAATGTCTAGCTCATCGAAGGAAGATGTCGTCCTCATGCAAGGACTGAGGGAACATGAAGAGAACTGAGGGAACATGAAGAGAACTACAGAGGTCTCGTCGTGTTTAGGTTTCATTGTTCATTGGATTCGATGAAATTGAAGACAGAAGTCTTGGTTTGAAGTTGGAGAGGAGAGTAGTTGACGAAGGAGGTAACAATAACGAAGTTGAGGGATGACAAAGGTGAAGCATTGAGGAGGTGTTATCATGGTCGCCGAGAGGGAAGAGAAGAGAGACTTTTTCCCACCTCCAATTTATGGCTTTTTGGGGCTACGAAAGAGGGTAAAGAGGAATCAGATGATTAATGAGGGTATTTTAAGTGGAGTGGGATTTGGCTTCCATTTGCAAATATCATCTACTCCACCTTTTATTTCACTCGTATTTGTTATTTAAAGCGGTCTACATCTCTTTTGTTCACTTTCGACCTGTTTTTCGTTATTTTCGCATTGCGTCGCGCCTTTTGCGAGAGAAAAGTGTGTCCAGGACTTAACACCTCCTCTTTTAACACCTCCTCTTTAGCTGTAGGGAAGGCACATACATATAAATAGGTATTTTTTCACTTTTTCCCCGCTTTTTCAACGTTGACAGATGGGGTTCACTAACTATTTAAGAAGAGGATCACAATATAAGAGATCATTTTCTAATGTCACTCACCAAAACTCAAAAAGAGAACACCCAACAAAAAACTTAGTGTAATTTACACTTAAATATCCTAATGTTTGCCCGATATTGCACCAAAATGCCCATAGTTTATAACATTATGCTTAAATACCCTAAAGTTTTGAAAAATTGCATTTTCAATATCCTAAAGTTTCCAATAGAATGCGAACTTGAGAATTTCCTTCGAAAATTCTCATGTGATACTCAATTGCTTATTTTAGAACATATTAACCTTTATTTCTAGTTATAACTATCGTTAAACCTATCAAAATCCTATTTTAAAGTTACCCTAATGCCATCTTAACATAGGATTTTGGCAGGTTTAACAATAGATTTAATAAAAATAAGGGTTAATATGTTTTAGAATTAGCATGCGAATGTCACATGAGAATTTTTTTTTTTTTTTTTTTTTGGGGGGGGGGGGNTTGACATTGAAAACTTATTAAAGTTCAACTTTTAGAAAATTTAAGGATATAAATGTAAGATTTTTAACAAGGGGTACCTTGGTGCAATATCCGACAAACAATAAGGTAGTTGAGTGTAATTTACCCAAGAACTTTCTTGTTCATTCAGTCCACTTCTACTTCATACTCTTCATCGTAATTAAGGTTATGAATAGTATCCTAATTTAGTACTAATTTGTACATGTTAATTATGGTAAGTAGATAATTCAAATTGAGTTTTTCTTCATATTTAACACACCATAAACAAGGTGATTAACAAATAGTTATTTTTTATATTTTCTTTAAAGTTGATGACATGTTACTTGTTGCTAAAAAAACATGTCAGAAGTTTGTGAGTTGAAATCTCAACTCAAGGAGTTTGAGATAAAAGATTTGGGAGCCTTGGGAACGGAGATTCATAGGAACAAACAACAAGGGAAATTATCAGTCTTAGAAGAAATACATGAGAAGGTATTGGAGAGAACGGGCATGCTCAATGCCAATCCTTTGAAAACTCCACATGTTGTTGGTTTTCGTCTTCAATAGATTTATCACCTCAGATTGAAGATAGTAGTATATGTCTTGTGTTCCTTACACCAGTGGCGTAGAAAACATAATGTATCTATTGTCTATAACCGTCCAGATATTTCACATGCAAACAGTGTTGTGAGTTGGTATACTGATAAACTTGAAAAGGTCTATTTTGAGCAGTGACATGGATCCTTAGATATTAGAGAGAATCTACTAGCATTGGTTTGTATTTGAAAAGAATACAAATTCAGATTGCAGAATTCATGAGATTTTGAAGGCGATTTAGATGAGAGATGATCCTTGGCATGTTACGTAGTCACTCTTTGAGGTTGTGACATTAATTGGTAAGTGACTTTATACTTAACACTTGCTCTATCTACTTCAAAGGCTAAGTTTATAGCAATGACAGAAACAGTGAAAAAAGCTATTTGGTTGAGATATTTCATTGAAGATCTCTGCTTACATCAAGGAGGTACTACAGTGTTTTGTGATATACATAGTGCAATACATTTGACGAACATCAAACGCATCATGAAAGAACCAAGCATATAGATGTCAATAATCATTTTACAAGCAAAATTGGAGTCATCAGGATTGAGAAAATTGGTATTGCGGATAATCTAGAAGATATGATAAGAAGATCGTATCCTTGCACAAGTTTGAGCATTGCCTTGAATTGATTGAAGTTTAACAAAGTGAAGGTTAAGCTTATTAGGAGCTTGTGGAGAGACAACTAGGACAAATAGAAGATTTATTATATTCAAGTCAAATTGGAGACTTGTTAATCACCATGTTTTTGTTGTGTCTTAAATATGAAGAAGAAAAACTCAATTTTGAACTCTCTTATTACCACATTTAGTATTTGAAAAGTAATATGAAAATTAGGATATTATTCCACCAACTAGTAGCCCCATTGTTAGACTAACTCAATTGTTTGTTTTACGTTAAGATGAGTTCATTACAAAAGGGGTTAGTGTGAGGATGAAGAGTGTGAAGTGCGAGAGAAATGGGGAAATAAACAAGAGAGTTCTTGAATTCTTTATTGTATATTCTCTTTGTGGGTTTTGGTTGTAAGATTAGAGAGTGACTTTCATTGTAATCTCCTCTTTGATTAGTGAATTCCCTTTGTTTTGCTTGTAAATGTAGATCAAGATACCAATGGGACTACGTTAAATCCTTGCATGATGTTCTCTTTGTTACTACTGTCTGCATAGTTTGTATGGACATCTTTTGTTTTCAGTTGTCCCCAACAGTAAGTAACCATGACAATGCCCATTGATATTTATAATGAAAAATAGGCTATTTTGATTGTACTATAAAGAAATGATCCAAATGGTTGAAATTTTATTCTTGTCGATGACTTAAGTTTACTCTTTGCTAAATGGTTTGATTTTCAGTCTTGCTACATGGCATAAGGTTCAGTTCTTACTTCTCACCTACATCCTTGAAAAGATGCATTTGTGGTACTCACTGTACTCTTCATGTTAGAGCAGTATGTCTTAAACTCTCATTGTAAACTTGGGAATGCTCACCGATAGTTTCAATGAGAAATTGTACCCATTAAATTATATTTATATGATGCATATATGTAGTGCTTGTTTCCAATACTCAGCGTCCGATCAAGCGCCACAGTTACAAAGTCACCCTGCAGAATGGCTTCAGTTTTCTTCTTGTGAATCAAATTATGCTCTTTTTTTCTTCAGGCAGAACAGTGTAATACAACCCCGGCTAGGTGTTGATTTCTATCATCCTTGCTTTGNCCACCCCCAAAAAAAACTCTCTTCTTTCTTTTCCCCCCTTTTTTGTTGTTGTTGAATGATGCATGCAAATCTAGCGTTCTATAACCCTCGACTGTTGAACTAAGAAGTAGAGTCAAGTGTTGAATAACTTCTGACCTTCTAGGGGATTGACACTAGTAGCCAATAAGATAAAAGATAAGATTAAGTTGAAATCATTTTATAAGTACCAATAGTAATCAAATAAGTTTACTGGTTCTTTTGAAAGAAAACCCTGTGAATTTATTTTTTTAAAATCATTATAACATGCAAATATATAATAAATTCACAGTATTCAACCTGGAAAATGAAGGACTGCTGTGCAATAAAAATAAAATTATAGGTGCAAAGTGCAAAGTACACTCATTTTGATGGATCCTAGTGATGTAATAAAAGTTGTAGGGGTCAAATACTCCCGATAATCAGATTTATATTAGAGTCATAACTATGACCATAAGTACTGTCAGGAACTCGCAATTATAGAGGGCATTATACAACACTCTAAAGTTATACCTTTTTTATGGTAATATGTGTCAAATGTTTAAATTTCTGGAAAGACCTCAAGGGGTTTTTTTTACACCCCTGAACCTACCAATAAAGTTTACTGCAGCCTATTCTACTGTTATAGGAGCTGGTAGCCATGGGAAGGTGCAACTATGTTTTTTTCAAACATATGGTTACTGAGTTGGTTCTCTAACTTTTTGGTTTCTTCCATCCAACCTTTATCAATTTTATTTGATTATTGAGATTTGGATAATTTGTGTTTGTCTAGTTACTACACTCTCGACCATAACTGCTACTATGATCCCAACTATATCAAGTTTTGCTGCCTATTTGAAATGTTACGCATAAGCATAGGTCTTTACTTGTAGCTCATATACTCCCTTCATAAATTGGTCGGTGAAAATAATTCTATCCTGCATCGATCTCAAAATTGGAGGGTGTTGCTCTGTCCTTGTTAAGAACCATCTTATGTCTTGTCTTCTGCATAATTCACTGATGAATTGATTGTTTATATATCTTAATGGTTCTAAAAGCACATGATGCTGCATTTGGGGCAGCCGCCACTTCAAAGTTGGTGCTTGCTTCTATGACTTGTTTATTATACCATATATATTTGTTTATCATGCCATATATATTGCTGCATGACTTCTTGTTTCAGAACCCTATGGAGCGAATGAAACAAATCCGAATTCTTAACCTGAAATATCTATTAGACAGTATGCTTGCATAAAATGCTTATACATTCTTTCAGTGTCTAATTGGATGTATAGCAACTCTTATTTTGTTTTTATGAAAAAATGCTTATTTATTCTCTTATTTTGTTTTTATGAAAAATGCTTATTTATATTCTTTGGACGTCAATTTGGATGTGAAGCAACTTTGATCTTGTTTACTTTGTTGCTGACAAGGTGTAACCATTTCTTTTCCTTCTTCTGCAGGATGGAGTTATTGTGTCGCCATTCAGGCAAATATTTTATGTTTCCTTATCCTGTTGTTCTTTGGTGGTTGTACAATTACGCTCCACTGAGGTAACTTGTGTCATAAAATGTCTATCCGATTGCTATTTTTTATTTACTCTCATCTGTATATGTTGTCTGCTATGTTCATCTTATGTTTGCAAGTAAAATGTGAGTTCTGGGGCGTATGCAAGAACAAGAATGCGCGCATATCATGAGAAATAGAAAAGAAAAAATAGTAGTTGAAAATTGTATCCTCTTTGGCTCTTATTATTGTCATTTTATGATGGTAACAGCACTGGACATGCCGATATTATTCGTTCTTCACTTTGACGTGATCTGTTTTCATTGTGCTTTGAAAAGCGCGCTCTTCTCAGTGAATTTTTACAATGCGAAGATCGGTTTGTAACTGTTATTGCCTTCACCTCATGTTTGGACGGCGTGACAACTGATGAACTATCGTAATCATGTTTGGAGTTGATATTATTTTTGTTTGGGTGTCTGTATTTGTCTCATACTAACAAAAGTTTAACAGCCCCGTTTTTACTCCCCAGTAAGTTTGAACTCTCAAGGCGTTACTTTCGGAAATTTTGGGAAGCTTCAGAATATATAAACCAGCAACAGTGTGATAACCCATTTAATAGTTTAATTCATAACATGCCTTCTGTTTTGAATGTTTTTTGTTTTGAAAAAAAGGGGTTTTTGCCTTTAAGTTACTTTTATAACGTGTAGAATGTTTTCTCCAAATTCCAAAAAGTGGAGAGAGAAAGGGATAAAATGGGATTTTTTTTTTTAAATTACTAGGGAACCGCATAGCTGTGTAATGTGTTTGGAATACAGGGGTTAAAGACAAACACACAAAGTTGTTTAGATTTATAGGTATAAATAAAACAACTTGGGTCTAAAAATAAATCACGGTAAAATTTTGGGTTGGAAAGAAAAACCCCCTTGAAAAAATAAGGGTTCATCTTTATTTGTCACACACTTTCCAAATTATCTTCACAAAATAATTTGAGAGGAAAAATTACCCGATGAGGACCACGCAGTGTATATTAATCATGCAAAGAATGTTCCAAACTCTAAAACAAAAGTTAAGATAAAATTTGACAGTAAAAGGGTTGTGCATTCCTTCACAACGTCTGTGGTCGAAATTTTGGTTTAGTATCTTGAGAAGCCCTATTCAAAGTTCTCTGCACAAAAGAATGATTTCGACATTATAGATAAAAGGGGTGCTAGAGCGTATTAGATTATGAATTATCGATACGATAAACGTTATAATCTCATCAATTAAATTAAAACATAATCATGATGCAGTAAACCATGAGAAGCCCACATTCTTCAATCTCAAAGAAAGAACACAGAAGCTGAAACTTCGATATGCAGGTTGTAGTAGTAATTGGGAGGACAGAAAAATCTTGGTTGTCCACAAATGGATCTAATAGATACTCTATGTACAAACATCCGCGGATAAAAAGCAACAAGAGAATTGATGCCAACTTACCCAAGTGCTTATTCATGTGTAGCGAGATGATGAATATTATCTACAGGTGCCTATTGATGTCTTAAACATACTTAATTATGATCACAATACAATCTTTGGAGTCCAAAGTAAGAATCTCCCTGTATTACAATTGACAAAGATGAACCCCAGAAAAACAATGCGGGTATATTACCTGCAAATAGAATAAGAACGAAAATCAAATACATGGACAAGAAAAAGAATATTCCGGTGAAACGTGCAAAGTTAAATAATGATGTATTAAATGTTTAAAATCAACAAGTGAATTATTGAGATAGTGAACTAGCGAACAAACCTTTGTCAATACAGCATAGGCATGCAGTAGACTCAGAATGTAGCTTTCCCGTTTACTGCTTTATCTTCCAGTAATGTTCCTACGAAAAGAAACACTGGGATAATCATAAAGATAAAGAGCCTGCAACGGAAAGAAGGGTATGGACAACTTTAGTAGTTTGTTCCACTAGGCATCATCCATGGGACATAGCAACTTATAATATATGTAGGTTTTCTTTTCCTTCTCTTTCCATGTTTAGAGATAGGTGAGGAGATGGAGAAAGTGAATGATTGGAGAACTGAAGGGGATACATTGTTCCGTAATCATGTGAACAACCCAAAAACAAGGACAGTTTTGTGGGTTACAGTGCTAGATAAAGTACGATAGTAGTTATTTTAGTAAAATCCAGGGGGCATTTCATAGTTGACCTACCTCAACCTAAGGTTACTAGTATAATACACGTGCTTTGCATGTGTATTATACTAGTATAATACACGTGCTTTGCATGTGAACATACATGTTTTAACTTTTGATTTTTTTATTGAATAGGAAAACTATGTGTTAATAAATAAATTTGTATAATAAGACCGCTTAAAAAGAAATGTATGAATTATTAAATTGTGTGGTTATTGTAATTGAATATTTTTCTTATAATGATCGTCCGGTGTTTACCTTTTTTTAAATAAGTCCCCAAATCTAAAATTGTTCTTAAATAAAACTCTCAATTCTTTAAGTTCTCTTAAATATGCCTCTCCAACTTAAAAATATATAACTTAACTCTAAGTTAACTAAGCTGCGTTAATCTTGCTAGCTTTTTCCGATGTTCCCTAGACAGATACACTTAATACCTACAAGATATTGCAGTAGTTACTTCTTATTATAATTATATAATAGAGTAAATTACACTAAACTCTTATGAACTTTCAGTTCATATTACACTAAACCCCTAATGACTTTTCTATTTCAAAGAAGACCACTAATAACTTTCTAAATTTTGCAAATAACTCCTATAAATTAGAACCAGAAAATGGCATAAAGAAGGCATTTTGAAAGTTATTGGGGTTTTAGTGTAATTTATCTAAAAGATATTGGGGGCTTTCTATAAAAGTTATTAGGGGTTTAGTGTGATTTCGAAAGTTCATAGGGTGTAGAAAGTTCATGGGGGTTTATTTTAATTTACCTTAATATTATAATTTTTAGTTCAAGTAATACTATTAAGATAATTATACTATCTATATACTATAAAAATATTTATTTACCTTAATATTATAATTTTTAGTTCAAGTAATACTATTAAGATAATTATACTATCTATATACTATAAAAATATTTATCTATTTTTTTAATTATGCTATTAAATAGTTTAGTACTATAAATAATTTTATAAATTTTTATCATACTATCATTAACAATTAATAGTACTATTATTAATATTAAATAATTTTTCATAAAAATGTTATTTTTTCAATCATTACCAAGTATAGATTATTCAGTATCATGTAATAATCTTTGAGAAAATACTCTAAAACTAAATTATTTATTTAATTTATTTAATAATATAATACTAAATAAATAGTGTAATTCATAATTTATGCGATCTTATAAAAATATTTACACCATTTATGCGATTCAAAATTTATTCTATTTATTTTATTGCTCATTGAATTATAGTATAATTCTTAATAGTATTTAGTAATATATTATTCTATTTATACTATTATTTTAATTATTTTATTATAATTCATAAATAATTATTATAATTATTTAATTGGTTACTACTAATAATTTTGTATACTTATTTTATTAATTTAAAAAACACTATTAAGATCATTATACTATTAATACTATTACAATTATAATAAATACAAATTATTTTCATACTATTATCATACTTTTAAAGGCTAATAAGATGGGTAAAAGTAGTTGTCCATAAGAGGTGAAACCTAGAGGCATAAGGCATAAGCCTAATGAATTGTTATTATTTTTAATTTTTCTAGAATTTTAAATATTATGTGAAGATAAATTATGGATAAATTTTAAATTTTCTATTAAATAACACAATTAAATAATAAAATAATAATGTGATCAAAG
>NC_033800.1:84959375-85067998 GCF_001876935.1 Asparagus officinalis
TTAATATTATAATTTTTAGTTCAAGTAATACTATTAAGATAATTATACTATCTATATACTATAAAAATATTTATCTATTTTTTTAATTATGCTATTAAATAGTTTAGTACTATAAATAATTTTATAAATTTTTATCATACTATCATTAACAATTAATAGTACTATTATTAATATTAAATAATTTTTCATAAAAATGTTATTTTTTCAATCATTACCAAGTATAGATTATTCAGTATCATGTAATAATCTTTGAGAAAATACTCTAAAACTAAATTATTTATTTAATTTATTTAATAATATAATACTAAATAAATAGTGTAATTCATAATTTATGCGATCTTATAAAAATATTTACACCATTTATGCGATTCAAAATTTATTCTATTTATTTTATTGCTCATTGAATTATAGTATAATTCTTAATAGTATTTAGTAATATATTATTCTATTTATACTATTATTTTAATTATTTTATTATAATTCATAAATAATTATTATAATTATTTAATTGGTTACTACTAATAATTTTGTATACTTATTTTATTAATTTAAAAAACACTATTAAGATCATTATACTATTAATACTATTACAATTATAATAAATACAAATTATTTTCATACTATTATCATACTTGTAAAGGCTAATAAAATGGAAGGTAACAGGTACTGTCAGGTAGTCCTCCATAAGAGGTGAAACCCAAGGCACAAGGCATAAGCATAATGAAATTTTCTTATTTTTAATTTTTCTAGAATTCTAAATATTATATGAAGATAAATTAGGGACAAATTTCAAATTTTCTATGAAATAACATACTTAAATAATAAAATAGAGTTACCAAAGATTTTAAAAAAAGTGAGGAAATGCATAATTAATAAGAGGTTATATGTAATTAGCGAATAATTAATTACATCCAGTGGCATATTTGAGAATTATCAAACCTAAAAGGGTAAAAATTGAAATTGAAAGTTTTGCCAAGGCAATCCTCTTTTATATGTAGTATAGATTACTAGAAGCCTTTTATGGTCATGAGCACATTTATTGAGGTTTAGCAGTGAACTTGGAAGGTTTTAGTTCGAAGAACAAGATGATTAGTAAGGAAGGTAACAATTTTCTGCAACAATAAGATGCCTGTATAAAAAATCTACTGGTTTCTTGCTTGCCTCACCCTCGACCATAATAATCGACTTGCGAGACTAACTTTCAGCATTCTATGTTATGTGCCCAATTATCCCCACAGAACCATTAAAAAAAGAAATATGCAACACAATTTTTCTACATCCCGACTTTTACAGGATTGTTGAGAAACTGTATCCTATATTCTCATGATAAATGTGCTTTTGAAACTATTACGAGGTGTTGCTAAAATTTTCTTGAGCAATTATCTCATGTGAAGTTTAGACTCACCGTTAGAGTTCACCTTGGAAGACCTAACAGTTAACTGTTCGAAACAATACTTTGTTGCATCTGCAATTTGATAGAATAAGTTACATTAGATGTAGTAAATATAAAAATATAAGCTCATAAGGACATAGAAATTGCATTTTCAAATTGAAAATGGAAAATCAAATGATTCTTGAATACACTAACCATGTTTCATTGTTAAGGATGGGTCTTTCTCTTCCAGCCATCTGACAACTTGGGCAGGATTACCAGCAGACATGCTTTTTTTTCAACAAGAGTAAATGGAGAAAAAAAAATTCAGCACTATCAGTTTAGCACATATGTAAAGCTACGGAAAAACATTATTGCATAGTGACAGTAAAGAACAAAGGGCAACTTCCTATACATGGGCTCATGGCAAGAAAACAGTTGATGAATCGCTCATGCTAGCATGTGATTTCATCAAGCAATTGAAATGGGATGTAGCTAACCTGTGAGGAGGAACATGTTTCAGTACAAGCGAACCAGCAGCGATCATGGCACCTTCTCCTACAGTTATGTTACCAAGAATGATTGCACCAGCTCCAATAAGAGCACCCTGGCCAATTTTCGGATGCCGGTCTCCGACTTGCTTGCCACTTCCTCCTAATGTAACACCCTGTGTACATGTATTCCAACATACCAAAAACCAGTTCTTCAGCAATTCCGAAAAGAGAGAATTTTTCAGGTCAACAAACATCATATAATGCTCTCGAGAGGTAGCTAGCATATATGCTTATATCACTATGAGAAAATATACAAATAACATAGTTGACAAAAACTAGCCCCAGATTACATAAAAGAAATGAAACTGCTCGAATCAATACTGCTCCTTATGGCTCAACCCAGATAAAAAGTAAATTATAATGCACGCACACATACACACGCACCCACGCACACACAGAGCACACACAGAACATGCGAGTATGGATATGCATGCGCACGGAGGGAGATATATCAGCACAACTCCTTACAGTCTACATAACACGCCCAAATGTTATCATATGATAGTGTACATACTATCAATTTCTACATACTGAGAAGATTAGTAATCTGATTGAAATATTAATATCCATGATACTATTCAGATAATTGAGCTTTATAAGACGAAATTCAGCATCAGGAAGCCACGGACCACCTCAGATTATGAACAAAGCTTGAGCCATACACTTTAAGATTGTAACATTTAAATATGCAGTAACCTGAATACTTCAAGTGAAATGCACATGCAGACATGTGTATGCCAAGGGAGAGGATGGGAGGCAGAAGAAAAGGGTGGATGGTGATGGTGTCTTTTTTCTTGTTTTCTCTCCCTTTTTTCCCTTGGGGTGGGTAGGTGTGTTCTTGGGATTTTGTGGGGAGCGTGAATGAGAGAGAGGTTTGTACACTGTCAAAATATTATGCACGAGAAGCATCTCTATAGCCATGATCTAGTCAAAAATGTGTACGACACAAAGACCCTATAGTGCTATTAGGTCATGCAAGAATAGAGAGTTCATACTTGCCTGCATTAGTGAAACCCTGTTCCCTACAATGGCAGTTTCACCAATAACTAAACCTGTTGCATGGTCCAATAATATCCCCTCACCAATTTTTGCAGCTGTATTGATCGATAACAGAAGTATAGAAAAACTTCACACTCTTCCTAGGCAAATATGTATGATAGAAAGAGAGATCCAATAAGAGAATAAACAAGAGGCAGGAGTCAATTATGGTACAATCATAAGTAACTGTCGGCAACAAAACCAATATATAATTACAATGTATTTTCACGATAAAAAAGAAAGAAAATTTATAAATACCCTTGACCTGCAAGCATGTGTTACCTTAATCTCTTACTCTTCTCTTCCAGTCCCAAGTCAAGATCAAGGAAGAGGGTTGCCTTGGATAATAGATTATTTGGCATTAAAACTTAATGAGGCATCCATGAAATAAAATTTAAAAATCAAATAACAGAGCATCCCTTCTGTGACACATTTATGTGGATGCAACTACATTGCAATGATAAGAAATTACAGGTTAAAGCATAAAATAAGTTAGTTGAAAAGACGGCTAAAGACGATAGGGCATCTTATAGAAGACGTGAAAAGTTTCAAAGAAGAAAGTTAAGAAAGTATAATAAAGTTTTAAAGCCAAAGCTGCAGCGAATTTATATATGAAACAAAGGAGGGAAAGAAGTATGTGGGTGTACAGATAGGTATAGTATATATGTATGCAAAGCAGCACATGTATGTATTTACGTATCTAGGTACTTATAGATATGAATGAATTTATGGAACAGAATCTTATCACACAAATAATAACTGCATTAGTAACCAAGAAATTATATCTTCCAACTCCTATCTATAATAATATAATATCATTTGACTCCTAGCCCAATCCTTTTTCTTTTAAGATCTTTTCAAAAGATTTGACAAGAGATAGGCCTAAGACATCATCGATTGAGACCCTTAAAAAGATAGTAATAGTGCATAAGGAGATATCTCTTTTCTTTACTTGGTGATCAACTTGCTAAGCATATTCAGTATGCATGCACTTGTGCATTTTTATTTCCATCAGTGCATGACTCATTTTCCCCATATGCATACATGTAGCACATGTCCTGTTCTCTTAGATAAATTGAAGACAACAAGATCCATTTTGTATAGAGAAAAAGGATGCATGTTTGTATTTCGAGTGTTCAAAATTGAAAAAAATCGCAAGAAAAATTCAAATTTTCTAGTAGAAAAAGAAATGACTCACAAATTACAAGTTACCCTTCTGGAGGCAACAATATGGAATAATTAACAATACATCAAAAATTGGGATCATAAGTTATGTAACAAGATAAACAAAGAAATAAAATCTTATCTAACTTGTCAATATTTGAGGTTCTTTCTTAGTTTACTATTTAAACAAATATAAAACTAGTAATCTCGTTTAAAATCATTATAGGTACTCCGTCAGCATAAATACTTACTTCAACTTTCAAAAGAAGTGTTCACTTTTCTATAATTAAAATTCACCACAACAATTATGATAATCAAAATCAACGAGCTGTTTCTCAATATAATGCAGCAATTTAAGGGATACAACTCCAACAAGAAGGGTGATGCAACATTAAAAAATTTTGTTCAGATTTTAATTTTAATTAAATTAGTTACGATTAGATTTGTTATTAGTTAGGAACGAACTTGCTATTTTGTTAGGAATTGTTATTTAATTATATCTTCTTAGAACTTTATCCTGTCTTAGTTTACTTCTATAAGTATGTTGAACTTCATTTCAAAGGGGTCAGAAGGAAAGTTTATGAAAACAAACTTATTTGGAGAAATCTATTTTTAGTACATGACTTGCTACTTTCGCATGTGATTTGCTATCTTATCTGGTATGTGATTTGTCCAGGATTGAACATCAAATTATCTCTTTAATTTGTTATCCACAAATCAAAAATCTCAATCCCCTTCCTCACCACGTCTTAGACATTGATCAAATAAAAAAACAAACAGAAATCCACTGCAAAATATCTCTTTTCCTTCTCTGTTTTCCTGCAGCCACCACATCAGCCCTTTTGTTTCTTCAATCTCCTGCAGCCACCACACCAACCAAACAAACCCCTAAACAAAACCTGCCAACACTCCACAAACAACCCCCTGCCCCGATAAAGTTTAACATAGCTTAACAGTCACTCTCAATTTTAACTTAAAGTCAAACTAATAAGCTAATTAATGCAAGCACTTTAGTTACAACTCTGATGTAAGAGGAACATTAAATGTTAAATAAATTGAAAAGTTAGAGTTACACTGTCAGCATCTTATGGTAAAAGCTAAAATTTAAAGTCCAAAAAACCTACCTCGTAACACTGATAACACATTTATCACTCCTGACAAATAAGTATAATAGCTAGCATAGCTACTTGATTAAGAATCCATAATAATATTTGCACTCAAAAAGGAAATATAACTTGCATGTCAGCTCAGAAATCTTTTTCACTGAATTCTAGATTACAAGGAAGGAGGGGAAATACCAGGGTGTATATCCACAGAGAAAACCTATAATAAATCAGAAAGTAACATTAAATAGTTAAATGAGTAGAGATAAATATCCTGCTTTGTGAAGTACATCAAGTAGTTGGCTGTGTAAAAGTCACCTCACTGATTCGACTTTGTAATGCCAGAGCTAAAACTCTGCGTCCCCGGTTCCACAATGCGTGAGCTACACGATATGATTGCAAAGAATGATAACCCTACAAGAGAAGGAAATAACAACCCTCGCAAACTAATCGTGCTGAGTAATTAATCGACAGGGAAAACATGTTAGGAACTAATATAACTTCTAGGCACCA
Organism: Asparagus officinalis; assembly: GCF_001876935.1. Lineage (NCBI taxonomy): Eukaryota > Viridiplantae > Streptophyta > Magnoliopsida > Asparagales > Asparagaceae > Asparagus > Asparagus officinalis. Next base: position 84,965,120 of record NC_033800.1, read on the forward strand.
AAACCACTAATTTCTAACAAAATATGATACGCTTTAACCTTATGTTTCTTAGCAATTGTGCATTTCATAATGTCTTTTGCATATGTACCTACATGACGTTGTGCTTTTGAATTATCTTGCAGATATAGCTTTTTGACAGACATCAACTAATGGGGAAATTGTACTAGAAGTTTAACAGATCAAGTTTTGCAATTTTCATGTCAAAATACCTTTGTTTATCCATCAGTGAGTCATACCAACAAAGTCTCGCCTTATGTACATACCCAATAAGTTTAATCAAATACATGAGCATATACTTTCTCATATGATGAAAGACGGATTTAAGAGAAACACTGTTTAATAAATCATAGATAGTGAAGTATGATTTAGTTCATTTAACTTTCTCGTTAATTATTTTTTGATTAGTTGTTGGCAGATGAAGGAGTGTATCAGAAAAATAACAAACTAATGTATGGTCACGTAGGTAAACATGCAAACAGCTAGTTAAAACATGCAACCCTTCAGAAAAGTATACACTAAAAAACCATTTCTATACAACCTTGCCCAAGTATCTGATAACCACATAAAACTTGTGACTGACATAGCATTTAATCCATCAATGTTAAGATAAATCAGTAAAAAACATGCCTTAAGGTAAAGAAGTGCCCAGCTATAAGATGCGCATGCAGGATCCCTATTCTTGAATGCCTGTATGGAGGAAGTAGTTCTATGCCATCAATAAAACATCAGCAGTGCCAGAAATAATTGGATAAACAGACAGTTGAACATAAATGAAAGAGAAGGCTTCTTTTAGATGAAAAGAGGGTCACCTGAAGGTCTAGGCGAACTGAGCGCTTAATACCTTTATCATTCATTATCACATTGTCAAAAATATCCATTAATTGTGTTGCCAGCAATGTAGGATCCTGGAGCCTATTAGCAAGTACAAAACTCAGCGCTCGCTCCAAACAATCATGAGATAAAATACTTGCATACAGGAAACTGCTTAAGATAGGTTCGTTCTCAGCCTGAGACAATTGTATGGTAAGTGACAGTAAGAATAATTACTGATGTATGGGAAAACCAACTGTTAAGTTCAAAAACCACTCATATTACTATAACAGTATAACCTTAAACGCTTGGACCCAGTTTAAATCTGCAGTTAAATTCACAGCGGTTGGGCACTCAATTGTAAAATTTCAGATTGAGGTGTGTCTGAAAGTTCTTCGATGGTCAAGTGGTCAACAGATATGGAGAAACAAGAATCATTTAACAACGGGCATGGCATTAGCCAAAATCCAAACATGGACATGGTTAGATATGTATTCATCTAAGCATATGTATAGTTGATTCAAATAATGTTTATTTTGTACTATTCATATAAAGAACCTAATTTTAGTAAAATGATCGACAAAGTAATTAGTTTCCTCAAAAGGACCACAACATACTCCATGTAACACATCATACATAATGTTTGAGGTAAGTAGAAATTTACAAATGTGTTAATGTCCTGACTTGGATGGCATTCTTGCTGCGCCCAAATGTGTCGCACATACCAATTCGTTTACCAGAAAAAATTTCCTACCTATCATAGCCATTATTGGAGCTATCAAAACTTCAAATGATGAGGCTAAAGACGAACTAAACGCAGCTTTTGAGATTCCTGATCTTTTTTTTTCTTTTTTCCCTTTTTTTCCCTTTTCTTTTTCCCTTTTTTTCCCTCTCTTTTCTTACTGCAAAATCACAGTTATAGATGTGCTATATACAGTTGGCAAAAACATTATTTCCAACCTGAAAGAAGGTTGCAGCTATGAAGATTACAAAGCCCAAACATATCAACTAGCAAAAATCCAGATGGAACATATAAATTCCCCTCTCATGATAAATGGTCCGATACATTCATTTAAAAGCGTAGATAGTGCACAAAAGGTCACAGCATGCGGATGAATTTTATTAGAATCATAACTCGCAAATTAAACCAGATCATAGCTCAATAAATCATAATCACCATATTCGGGTCCTTACCTATCAAAATAGTATGTGTTACTGATAATTCAATAATGACTCGTGAAGAATTTACCATGTTTACATGTTTAGCTTACAAGCTGAATTCTCACCTCTACTGTGACTCAAACATGGCCGTGCAAAACCTTAGCAAAAAAGGAAAAAAAACTATTTCTCTTATGGGTCAACTATAAAAATCGATTCTTTTTGTCCTTAGTGGGAGTAACCTCCGGTTTCCTGTACTATCATTAAACTCGCTTCTTTGCACTCGCTGTTTTCTAAATACACATCATTAAGATTCATAATCTTATAGAAAATCAAAAATCAAGAAGATTCAACTAGAGAGCAACCTAGAACCGAACCCTAGTTTCAAACAGAATTAACAAAAACCGCAGAATCTTTTACCTCAGACTTGGCCTCAGCCTTCATCGCTTCCCAAATGGGATCGGCGTCGCCACAAAAATTCTCGCGTTCCTCCGCTCCTTCGATGAGCATCTCGGAGAGGAACCTAGGGTTTCTAGAGAGAGAGAGAGTAGAAACCCTAGAGATAGCGAATTCACGGCGATAATGAAAGCGAGGGAAAGGCAACGAGGAGTGAAGAGATTGAGCCGTTCGCAAAGAAGCGACTCATTAGTTGCCACTGTACTAGAGTGGTTTTGTCTGGGTCAGCGGACGGGAGTCAATAAAAAATGTTAGGACAAAATTTCAAAACCAACCTGTTTTGAATCTTAATCTTAAAAAAAGACTCGTTTCAAACTTAATTTCAAAAACCGATCCGGTTGGGTGAAACTGGGTCGGTTTTTTAAAAAAAAGTTCTCAAACTTCACGAGAGTTAAAGTCCCGTGAAGTTTTTTACGTAACAAAACTTCCTGGGACTTCAACTCCCGTGAAGTTTGGGAACTTTTTTAAAAAAAAACCGACCCAGTTTCAACCCAACTGGGTCGGTTTTTGAAATTAAGTTTGAAACATATCGGTTTTTTAGGAGCACGAGAGCATCTAAGTAAGGAAAAAAGATAACAGTACCAGAAAGTTTGTGCCGCTTTGATACTAGCTAGGAAAATTTGTGTCAAGGACCAGAAGCAAATTTTATGTGCTGCAACTTTTTTGACTTTTTTCATGTGGTTCAATCCTTAAATTTTAGATATATGTTCTCTAGTTCTCTTTTAGCAATTATTACCTACCAACTAAACATAGAGAAAATAAAAAGTAAAAAAAAACTCCAAAATGTTATTATCTCCTCTATTCTTTCATGTTAAGTCTAAAATCAAGTTGAATTAGACTTAACATGAAAATCTATTTCATGTTAAGTCTAATTCGATTCATGTTAAGTCCAATTTAATTCCTTTTAAGTCTAATTTAAATAATGTTATGTCTAATTCAATTTGTTTTAAATCTAATTTCATGTTAAGTCTAATTTAATTCATATTAAGTCTAATTTAATTCTTTTTAAGTCTAATTTAAATAATGTTATGTCTAATTCAACTTGTTTTAAGTCTAATTTAATTGGACTTAACATGAAATTATACTTAAAAAAAGTTACATTAGACTTAACATGATTTAAATTAGACTTAAAAAATTTTAACATGATTGAAATTAGACCTAACATGAACTGTTATTAGACCTAACATGAACTAAATTTAGACTTAACACGAATCAAGTTGGACTTAACATGAAATTAGACCTAACATGAACTGTTATTAGACTTAACATGAACTGAAACTAGACTTAACACGAATCAAGTTAGACTTAACATGAAATTAGACTTAACATGAACTGATATTAGACTTAATATGAACTGCATTTAGACTAAAATTAGACTTAACACGAATCAAGTTGGACTTAACATGAAATTAGACCCAACATGAACTGTTATTAGACTTAACATGAACTGACTTAGACTTAACACGAATCAAGTTAGACTTAACATGAAATTAGACTTAACATGAACTGATATTAGACTTAACATGAACTTAATTTAGACTTAACATGAACTGAAATTAGATGTAACACGAATCAAGTTGGGCTTAACATGAAATTAGACCTAACATGGATTGTTATTAGACTTAACATGAACTGAACTTAGACTTAACACAAATCAAGTTGGACTTAACATAAAATTAGACTTAACATGAACTGTTATTAGACTTAACATGAACTAAAATTAGACTTAACGCGAATCAAGTTGGACTTAACATGAACTATTATTAGACTTAACAAGAACTGAATTTAGACTTAACATGAACTGAAATGAGACTTAACACGAATCCAGTTAGACTTAGCATGAAATTAGACTTAAAAGGAATTAAATTAGATTTAACAAGAATCAAATTGGTCTTAACATGAAGTAAAATTGGACTTAACACGAAATTAGACTTAAAATAAGTTGAAATAGACTTAGCATGATTCATGTTAAGTCTAATTTAACTTACTTTTAGACTTAAAATAAGTTGAATTAGACATAACATGATCATGAATCACACTGGACTTCATATCAATCAAATTGGACTTAACATAAAATTAGACTTAAAACATGTTAAATTAGACATAACATGATTCACGTTAACTCTAATTCAACTTATTTTTAGACCTAAAACAAGTTGAATTAGACTTAACATGATGCAAATTAGACTTAAAAGGAATTAAATTAGACTTAACATGAATCAAACTGAACCTAACATGATAGATCTAGAGAGAACGAAGAGGGAGGAGAAAATGAGGGTATTTTGGACTTTTATGTTTTTTTTCTCTCGTTGTGCTTAGTTGGCATGATAATTACATGTAAAAAGGGCTGCAGCACATGATGTACCCTTTCTTTGAGCTGAATCACATGGGAAAAAAGTGAAGGGGCTGCAGCACATAAGGATTTTACTTTTGGGCATTGACACAAATTTTCCTCGATACTATATCATACTCCCTTTAAAAGTACGAGTTCGGAAAAATATTTTCATGGTCAATATTACCCTTAACTTTTAAAAAAAATCTTTTTATGGTCAATATTACCCTTAATTTTTTTGAATATTACATTGTTATCCTAATCTATTTTAATTATTCTATCTTTCTTGAATTGGTAATCAAATAATTTATCCTATTCATACTGATATTTAACATGTTATTGGATAAAGTAGATATGTTAATTTAATATAATTCAAATACTTTACTTATTTCAGTTTGCAGAGAAATCTAAAAAAACATATGCTAGCAAGCACATAAAAATTTTTAGACTTTGTAAAAAATATCCTTTAAGTTTTAAAAATTATAAAAACACCCCTACAAATTTAAAATTTTATTAAAACACCTTAAAAATTATAAATTTTACTTCTTTCAATTTAGTGAGAAATCTGAAAAACATATCCTAGCTAGAAATTAAAAGTTTTTTAAATTTGGAGAAAATATCTTATAAGTTTTGAACATTGCAAAAACACCACTAATTGTAAAAAAATACCTTAAAATTTTAAACCTATAAACACACTAAAAACCTACAAATAACATTAACAAACCCTAAAAATTTATGAAATTTACAATATACACTCTAAATTTTTTATAAATTACAAACTAAAACCCTCAAAATTGTAAATATAGGAATTTCAAATAGACACTCTAAATTTTCAACTTAAGAGTACATTGAAAATATAGGAATTGCAAATATCACATACATAAGTTATAATTTATAGAAAACATCCTTAAAATTTAAAAATTACAAACAAAAACTCAAATTTTAAATTTTACGAAAAAAACACCATGAGAATTGCAAACTCATTAGTAAATTGAAAACAAATGAATTATAAATAGTCTATAAATAATTTACAATACGTAAAAATGACCTATAAGTTTAAAAAATTATAAAAAAACCACTAAAATTCATAATTTTCAAAAAACACCATGAGAATTTCTAACCTATGGACACTAAAATGAATATACAAATTTACTAACAACCCCTATAAAATTAAAAATTTGTAAAAAATATTATACTTCCTTTAAAAGTATAGGTTTAGAAGATACTTTTCATGGTCAATATTAGCCATAACCATTTTGAAACGAACATAACTAATTAAAAATCTATTAAATTTGAAATTTAAAAAAAACCCTTAAAGTTTAGTACACTGCAAATTACCCCCTCCAAAGTTTAAAAAATTCAATGACTTTTTGTAATTCCTTGATTTCAATGTAATGCTTAATAGTTTTGTATATTTGTAAATTATAAAAATTTTGGGTGTTTTTACAACTTTTAAAACTTTGAGGGTGTTTCTTTTGTAGTTTTCTAGATTTTCATTGTGTTTTCAGTGTAATGCATAGATTCATCAATTAATAATGATAATGAAGAATAAGTCATTTTAAAGATGTATTAGGCTATAGGTAAGATGTATTAGGCTATAGGTAAGCGCACATCACTCTTCCTAAGCAGTATAGTTTATATATGTAAATATTTTTAGACAATCTATATAGTGGTTAAAAGGATTTTAACTTTAATGTACTATTTTTTATAAATTATATTTAATGTGAACCCACCATATAATTTTGACTGTGGTCATCATAATTTTAATATGTTTGATTGATTGACTAAATAGGTATATAGACCATAGATTACTTTACTTTCTCACATGAACTAATATTTGGCGCTTAATAATTTAAATTATTACTTTTAAATTTAATATAAAGAGAAGCTCTAATAATATTTATTTATTTACCTGCAGGATTATACAATCTCAATTCCTATTTTTTACTTGAGATTTAGTCCATATATCAAATTAGTAACTATAACGTAAAGTTAACCAATTTTGTGGAGCCCAACTACTAGCTACAAGCATCGATGTAAACCCCCCCCAATATATATACTATATATATATATATATATACTAATATAATATATATATATATATATATAATAATATATATATATATATCATATATATATATATATATATATATATATATATTATAATATATAAGAGAGCAGGAGAGAGAAGCACGGGATGAGATAGAGAGAGAGAGATTATACTGGGTATCCTTTCATAGGAGGCAGATTTTCTCCTTGTCACATATGTCGGTACAATCTTCACCATCTCAAAAATAGGCACAATCCCCACCATACTCACACTCTCTCTCCTACATTTATGAGGTATGCGTGGAGATTATACCACAATAGGCGTCAACGGGAGAAAATCCCCTCCTATTACAAGATACTCATTAATCTTATATATATATATATATATATATATATATATATATATATATATATATATATATATATATATATATATATATATAATTTATTAAGAAGGGTCATATAATCTTATATAATAAAATTGATTTAATACTAAATAGTATTATCGTTGTAATAATATTGTTATTAAAGAAAATTCTTCATGAACCAGTATGTTATTTACAATATATAAACAATACACTCTAAATTCTTGTGTGTTTTATAGAGCCAAAAAGTTTGAATACAAGCCTCTAACATTTTACTCTCGTAACAACAAAATTCACTTAGCAGGTGTGGATATTCCATATGAGTTATATGTCCTATATATAATACAATTGCCCTAGGTAAGTAAGTTATAATAACATTTTTTATTCACATCATTTGGAGCAAGATATGATAGTGACCTTGCATCAAATAAAAAATAAATTCTAATATTTAAAGCACATGAGGAAATATATCATAATCTCCCTGTTCTAATTTTGCAAGAAAATAATTCTTCATAATTTCAATTTTATTTCTATGATACAGAGAATGTTGAACCATACAATGATGATATTATTCTTTATAATATTTTTCAAAGAATAAAAATTAATCAATTCTTCAAGTACAAGTGTTGCTCCTCAACTGTTTCTTTGTAATATTTTTAAGGTATTTGTAATTTACAGTTTTACATCAATTTGGTAAAAGTTTATTAAAGTTTTACTTCTATCAATCCCACAAAAAGCTTTATTTTTTTATTTTTATTCTACTTTTATTAATTTAAATAGTTATGATATTCAACCACATACATTGCACGTGCATCTCAACTAGTAAGAAATAAAAGAGTGAGGCTTTTTTTTTGTTAAAATTGTAAAAAAAAAAATGGTAAGTCATCATGACCTTGCTCTTTTATTTCTTTTAGTGTCAAAGTAGTAGGGAAAAAGTAGTATGCTTATCACTACTCCCTAAGCAACGCTCTAAAAAAAGGGATGTGTTTGAAAATATTTTTTTCAAATAGGCACATTCTAATATTTATTTCTCAAAATCGATCTGTTTGACATTTAATTATCAAAATTGACCAACTTTTAACCATGTCAGTATCGTGTGCCAAGAGTTGGTCGATTTGTTTTTTAAAATACATTTTTTAGACTATGCGAGATTGACAGTATCATGTGCTAAGAGTTGGTCGATTTTTTAATGTATTTTTTAGACTATGTGATTGTCAATAGTGGGTAACTGGTAAATGCCTGTGGAGAAATTTGGAAAATTCAGGTTTTTGCAGATTCTGTGTCATAAGTCGACTCATGCACAGGCATAAGTCGACTTATGGTAAGTCGACTTATACAGACTGTTAAGTCGACTTACGTTCTGCTCTGGATTGTTGGTTTTTTGCTCTGCCAAGTCGACTTATCAGGTCTGATAAGTCGACTTACGATCTGTTCTCCAGTTGTTGTTTTTCGCTCTGCCAAGTCGACTTATGCAGACTGTTAAGTCGACTTATGACGGGTTTTTTGGAAAGTTAGAGTTCCTATTTGCAGTCTGTTTGGGTTTCTGTTTTGGTATAAATACCAATACGATTTGAGGGTTTTATAGGGAGAGTTTTGGGGTTTTGGAGCACAGAAAAAGAGAGATCTTTCTGAGCTATTTGTTAGGGTTATTGGTTGAGAGATTGAGAGATTTGTTGGTGAGATTAGTTGGTTCGTTTGAGCGATTTGTAATCTCAATTTGTACTCTCCTTCTCTATTAGTGAAAACCCACCCCCTTCTTGCCCCGTGGACGTAGGCAATTTGCCGAACCACGTAAAACCTTGGTGTTTGTGTTTTGTTTGGTCTTTCTCTCGGCGTTCGTTGGTTTGGTTTCTCAAAGCATCAGTCACAACAAGTGGTATCAGAGCACGGGCAACGCTTGGGCTATTTGGAGGAGTAGATCGCTTTGGAAGTTCATCTAGGGCTTCGTTTGGTGATAAAGGTGGGATCTTTTTTTGTAAAAATCTCGTCTTTTTCAGTTTGGATCTATTTCTCGTTTGTTTCCGCATTGGTTTGGTGGTGCCTTGAGGATTATGGCCGAGAAAGAAGGAGTTGTGGGCAGTACTTCCGGCGTGAAGACCGTCCAAAGCTTGAATATCCACTCAATGAAGATTGATGTGGAAAAGTTCAATGGCACAAACAATTTTGGACTTTGGCGATGCGAAGTCATGGATGCGCTCAACGCGCAAAATTTGGAAGATACGTTGGAGTTGGACGGGAAACCGGACAACATTGATGAGAAGGTTTGGAAAAAGATGAATCGAACGGCGTGTGGTGTGATTAGGTCTTGTCTCACTCAAGATCTAAAGTATGATGTGATCAATGAGACTTCTGCAAAGAAGATTTGGGAGATCCTTGAGAGCAAGTATTTGACCAAGAGTGTGGAGAATCGCTTGCATTTGAAGAGGAGGCTTTACCGCTTCCAGTTGAAGAAAGGAACCTCCATTGGTGATCACATGAACCACTACACGAAGCTTCTTGCGGATTTGGCGAATGTGGATGTTAAGATTGAAGATGAGGACAAGGCGTTGTTGCTATTGAGTTCCTTGCCTGACGAGGAATATGAGACCTTCGTTCTTACTCTTATTAATGGGAAGGCATCTCTTTCGTATAGTGAGGTCACCGCTGCACTTGTGAATTATCAGCTTCGAAAGAAGGATAAGGAGACTTCGTTTGAGCCGGTAGCGGGGGCGTTGGTCGCAAGAGCAAAGGGTCCAAACCGTAGTGGGAGGTCGCAGTCTAGAGGGGCACATCTTGGAGTTCGTAAGAATCAATGTGCCTTTTGCAAAGAAGATGGACATTGGAAAGCCGATTGCCCAAAGTTAGTTGATCGAGCCGGGAAGAATAAGGGAAAAGCTATTCAAGCTTCAGAGGCGAATGTTGTCAAGGCTAGTGGCAACGATTCAGATTCGGATTCTTCGGGCTACTCGTTATCTGCACTGCCGTCAGTTTGTGTTGCCTACTCTACAGAGTGGATATTGGATTCGGGTGCTACATACCACATTTGCCCTAGGAGGGATTGGTTCTCCAGCTTTCAGGAGTTGGAAAGAGGGGATTTCGTGCTCATGGGGAATGATCACAAATGCTCTATTGGTGGTATTGGTACTGTTCGGATCAGGATGAGTGACGGGGTGATTCGGGAGTTGGTTGGAGTGAGGTTCGTTCCTCAGTTGAAGAAGAACATCATTTCACTTGGAGCTTTGGAGGCAGCTGGCTATAGGGTGACCTTGGCGGATGCACGCTTGAAGGTTACATTTGGGTCCATGATTGTGATGAAGGGCGTCAGAAGAAGAAATTTGTATTATTTGCACGGAAGCACGGTGATTGATAGGGAAATGACGACTTCATCAGATTCGGCTAGACTGTGGCATTGTTTGGTGCTGGGGTATATGATTGGTAATACCGTGCATTGGTTGTTGAGGAGTGCTATGACCTGCAGATTGAAGTCCTGTGAGCACATTAGGATGAGCGAGACCGTGGTGGAGTTTGGCACTTCTATCCATCGAGCGAGGGGTCTTTTTGGAGGTGTTCAGTCAGGCATTTGGGGGCCTTCCAAGGAGGCATCATTGGGAGGTAATCGTATCTTGGTTTCCACAGTTGGTGATTGTTCTAGGCATTATTGGGTCGCGACCAGTTCCCGTTGGTGTAAAGTCCTAGAAGTCAACAACAATTGGAAGAAGTGTATTGGCAGAAAGGTAACTCATTGTTTCAGCTTTGGTAGGGGTCCTTTCTTGCGTTGGTGCCGAGCTCACGGCAATAGGAGACACTTCATTGGTGTGGAGACTTTGGGGCGACGAGATGAGATGACAGTTTCGATGGGTCGTTCCTTTCTGGAGGAGGATCGGCGTTTGATGTCGAGCATTGGCATTGGTGTGCGGGCTTCGACATATTTGGGTCATCTTATGCATAGGTCGCCGACTGCTGCTTTAGGAGTTATTAGATCTGGTGGAGCTGCTTCAGATTTTGGGTCGCGTCGGATATTTGGATACCCAGCATTTGGTCACATCGTGGATGTGAGATTGGATCCGATTGCGCGTTTGGGGTTCGGAGGCTCAGTTGATTATCGTTTGGGAGCTTCTGATTTTGTTCTGAGCAGGTATGTCACTTTTGACTCTCGGCAGGTGGAGAGTGTTGATCAGGTCATTTGGATATCGCAGCAGGTGGAGAGTGATGCTACTCCACGTTGGGTGGAGATTACTCCACATACTCCAGATCATACTGCGTCATTTGGGATTCCAGCTAAGGTGACACAGGTTGGAGATCATTTGGTTTTGGATGCAGATGATGGATTGGTTTTGGATTCAGTTGCAGCTGGTAGATATAGTTTGGATATGGCCATTGGTTTACCTCAGGTGGAGGTGTTTGATTTGTCTCAATTTGGGGTCATTGGGAATACTATCAGTTGCAGATCGTTTGGTGATATTGGAGAAGAGTTGCAGACTTTTCTATTTGATTGAGGGCCTTTGGAGGCCGTTTGGGTGAACTACGTGAAGGCTTGATTCCTTGGGCAAAGGATACGTAGGCAGTCATTTTGATGCAGCCGATTTGGTGAGCGACATCGACATTTGGGGTGAGTGTTCACACTCTCATTTGGGTCTCAGCATGTGAGGCATTTGTTTGGTTGGTGTCGGCTCAGTTTTGGGAAAACTTCGCCGAGGTGGAGAATTGTGGAGAAGAATTGGAAAAAGCAGATTTTTGGTCATAAGTCGACTCATGCACAGGCATAAGTCGACTTATGGTAAGTCGACTTATGTTGGTGCATGAGTCGACTTACGTTCTGCTCTGGATTGTTGGTTTTTTGCTCTGCCAAGTCGACTTATCAGGTCTGATAAGTCGACTTATGATCTCTTCTCCAGTTGCTGTTTTTCGCTCTGCCAAGTCGACTTATGCAGACTGTTAAGTCGACTTATGACGGGTTTTTTGGAAAGTTAGAGTTCCTATTTGCAGTCTGTTTGGGTTTCTGTTTTGGTATAAATACCAATACGATTTGAGGGTTTTGTAGGAGCAAATCTGGGGATTTTGGAGCACAGAAAAGAGAGATCTTTTTGAGCTATTTGTTAGGGTTATTGGTTGAGAGTTTGAGAGATTTATTGGTGAGATTAGTTGGTTCGTTTGAGCGATTTGTAATCTCAATTTGTACTCTCCTTCTCTATTAGTGAAAACCCACCCCCCTTCTTGCCCCGTGGACGTAGGCAATTGCCGAACCACGTAAAACTTTGGTGTTTGTGTTTTGTTTGGTCTTTCTCTCGGCGTTTGTTGGTTTGGTTTCTCAAAGCATCATAGTTGGTTGTTTGTTTGGCTTCCGCGCCGCGCACAACAATGCCATTATAGACATTGACAATGTCATACATAATATTCCTTTAAATTTTTTAATAAATATGATAATAGGCTAAATGGTTCAAGTTTATGGTTTTTTAATTCTTTAAAAGGCAGTGGGTTTAAATCCCACATTTGTCAAATTAAATTGTGTATTTAATTTTTAAATCTTTTTCAATGTTGATAAAATTTTATTTATCTGAAGCGGGGACTCACAATCCCATATGAGATCTGGATTCAAACTGAGGACAATTTAAAACAAACTTTACGTCTAGCACCTTAGCCCACTAAAACAAATTATTTAATTTAATTGTTAAAATATTTAAAAGGTATAGCTTTGTTCGGATTGGTTTTTATTCAAAATTTTGAGTGGAATTATAACATGTTTGAAACAGAATTTTGGATAGGATTAGGTCGGACTATTTAATCCATTAAAATAAGATAGTTTAGAAATTTCTGACTGAGGCCATGTTTGGATTAGGTATTATTTTGAAGTAATAAGTCTTCATCCCTTAAAATAAAATAGTAAGGTGTTTGGTTCAAGATTTTGGGCGGGGATTAAGGTTTTGGGTGGGGATTAAGTTAGATTAATTAGTCATTTGAAATGAAATAACCTTGAGATTCCGGACTAAAGAAGGGCGAGAGACGTGGTGTTATTGTAATCCCGGGACTCTTTACTATTCAGGATTAGATCTAAAATGACAACTTTACCCTTAAGTTTCCTAACAATTCACCTGTTGCCGTCATATGCTGATAACAAAATTATTCCTCACATGTTGCCATCATATATTGATAACAAAATTATAAAAAAAAAAAAAAAAAAAAAAAATCAATTCATGCGGCTTTGGCAACATTACATTTGCACTTCTGAGAGAAGTGGGCTTTCATATGATCATTGAATGATCATATTAGCGAATGGTGTCCTTTGTTGTTCCTAAGTCCTAAAGACTTATGCTAATAGTTTCGAGTTTCCCACTAAAGATATTTGTCAAATTTGCATCAGAAACAACGTAGTACAATCTAATCTATATCTATATTTATATCTATAATCTATAATCTATAAACTATATAAAAAAGATTAGGTTGTTAAAACTTTTAATTTTTTTTTTGCCCTTTTAAATTTTGATAAATTCTAACTGTACTATTATCTCTAATTAATCAATCATTAAATAAATAAAACTTCTTATTTATTATGAACCTCCTAATATTCCTAAATAGTTATAAACATCAATAACATTATAACTATTAATTGTTTTAAAATAAAATAATGAAATAAAATAAGTATACACAATTATTAGTAATAACCAATTAACTTTATTATTATTATAATTATTTATAAATTATAATAAAATAATTAAAAAATAATATAAAAATAATATATTACTAAATACTATTAAGAATTATACTATAATTCAATGATCAATACAATAAATAGAATATATATTTAATGGCATATACACTTTAATTATTTTAATAATATCACATAAATTATGAATTACACTATTTATTTAGTATTATATTATTATATAAATTGAATAAATAATTTAATATTACTTTTTGAGTATTTGCTCAAAGATTATTACATGATACTGAATAATCTATACTTGGTAATTATTGAAAACTAATCTTTCAAAAAAAATTATTTGATATTAATAATAGTATTATAATTGTTAATGATAGTATAATAAAAATTTATAAAATATTTATAGTATAAATTATTTAAGTGCATAATTAAAACAAATCAAAGTAGATAAATATATTATAGTATAAAGATAGTATAATTATTTTAATAGTATTACTTGAACTAAGATTAAAATATTAAATAAGGTAACTTGTAGTAAACCACCACAAACTTTTAGTATTTTATAGTAAATAGACATTATGAACTTTCAAAATCACACTAAACCCCTAATAACTTTTGTAGAAAGTCCCCAATATTTTTTAGATAAGTTACACCAAACCTCCAATAACTTTCAAAATGCATTTTATGCCATTTTCTGGCACTACAACAAAATACAATATTGCCGACGAAACAAAAACGTCTGCAAAAGTTTAAAAAACGTCGGGAAAAATCTTTCTCGACGTAAAATGCACCGGCGCTAACGCGTCACCAAAAGTGCATCAAGAAAAATATTTGGCGACGCAAACATACTATGTAGGTAAAATATTTGGCGACGCAAACATACTGTGTCGGTAAAATATTTGGCGACGCAAACATATAGGGGTTACCTGCAAAATATAGAAAGTTATTGAGGATTTTCTTTGAAACAAAAAAGTCATTAGGGGTTTAGTGTGATTTTAAAAGTTCATAGGGGCTAAAATTTCATAAGGATTTAGTGTAATTTACTTTATTAAATAATTATAATGAGAAGTAACTACTACAATATGTTGCAGGTATTAAGTGTAACTATGTAGGAAACATCAAGAAAAAGCTAGCAAGATTAATGCAGCTTAGTTAATTTAAAATTAAGTTAAAAACTTTCAACTTGGAGGGGTTTATTTAAGAGAACCTTATAAATTTGGCATTATTTAAGAATAATATTAGATTTGGGGACTTGTTTAAGAAAAGGTTAGCACTAGGCGAATCATTATAAGAAAAACATTCAATTACAATAACTACACAATAATAATTAATTTATACATTTCTTTTTAAGCAATCTTATTATACAATTTTATTTATTAACACATAGTTTAACTATTCAATAAAAAAATTAAAACTTAAAAACATTTACGTTCACGTGCAAAGCGCGTGCATTATACTAGTATTCATATAAAGACAATAGCGACGAGAGCATAACTGAAGAGAAGTATTGTATTTATGTAAATGGTACTAGGTGCTTTTGCGTTGGTCCATATCCAAAATCCAGTGAAATTCTGTGCAAATTTACCAAGACTTATGTTGGAAATTGGGGTGTAGCCCAAACCTTGTTAGACCCTAGAGGGGGGGTGATTAGGGTCTTATGCTAATCTAATCCGATTTTATGCCAATTAAAAACTAATTAATAAATTATTCTTACAAGATAGATATACAATATGTTACAAGCAAGAATAAGCAATATGAACAAATGAATATATCCTAGCAATGAGATACTATAAATATATGTGCAAGGATATATAACCAACACAAGGGTAAATAATCTAAGCTAGATAGTGGACAAACTAAATAGTGAGACAATGGCGAAATGAGCAATGAGCACAAATAAGAATAAACGTCAAGGCACACACAAACACAATCAAATGATCACGGAGTTCGGCCCTTCTGTCCTACGTCTCCGCTCCCCACTCCCGGGGAGAAATCCACTATCACAATCCGGTTTGGAAGCCGGAACTTCTACACACTCGGTTTCTAGCTAACCGAAAACTCTACAACTCACACTCTTACAAACCCACTCTACACCCTAACAAGTGTTGGACCTAGCCGTGTCTCCCTCAAGTGCTCGGTTACAACCTCTCCCTAGGTTCGTCAACCAATGCCACTCCTCTTGGGACGATCCCCGACTCTCACCACACACTCCTCTCGGTGTACAAGTGTATTACAAAGTGATCTCATGATTAAGCACAATACAAAGAATGATTGTTCTCTAATATGGATGAGAACACAATAAAAGCTCACACTCAATTGTTACAACTCTCACCAACCCAAATATACTATGTATGAAAATACAATAAGCTCAAGTGTGTGTGTGTGTAAACAATGAGTAAAGTCAAATCTAACTCAAATAGCAAATTAGCAATAATAAGAATACGAAAATCAATAATAATATTGCTAGAGAAAAGAGTTAGAAAACTTCTCTATAAACACAAAGAGAGGATGAGAAGATATTAAAGATGAACTCCTCAACAGATGATACAAACTCCTCTTTGTAACAGCAAACCCCAAAAACAAACTAAACAAACTTAAACTCTTTTAAAACTTGTTAAGAGTGGTGGTCTAGTGGTGGATTGTCCTTCTAACATATGCATATTCAAAGAAGCCTCCATTAGATCTTTTCTCTAAGGTTGTTAAACCAAAAACTGATATAGAGACCAAGCTCTGATACCAATTGTTGGACCCTAGAGGGGGGGTGATTAGGGTCAAGAGGCTCTAATATGCAATTAAAAATCAGCACAAGCAAACCACAAAACAGAAATGTGATAAAAGTAAGAGAGATAAGGTTAGGAGTTCGTTATCCTTGACGCGCGATGTGTTAACGAGGTTCGGCCCTCTGGCCTACGTCCCCGCTCCCCACTCTCGAGGAGAAATCCACTACACACCCGGTTTGGAAGCCGGAACTTCGTCTACACAGCGATCTCCATAGATCTCTCTCACTACACAGTTTGATCTCACAGATCACACTCCCTCACAGTAGATCTCCACAGATCTCACTCACACAGCAGAAGAAAGAAATGCAAGAACCTCTCTTTACACAGCCCTTATAGCAAAGAGAATGTATACTGAAGCTGGGAGGTGAATCACACTTGAAACAGAGAGAAAAACAGAGTTTTGAAAATTTACTCAGGAAACAGAAAAAGCTCTCTGGTTTTTCAAACGTTAGGGCTGAGGAAGAAGAAGAGGTCTGGGGGGCCAAGAGGCTTAGTAAATATATCCGCTAGTTGAGATTTGGTGTCAACAAATACTAGGGATACATCTTGTCGCTCTACATGATCGCGTAAGAAATGATGGCGTACATCAATATGTTTAGTTCTAGAATGCAAAACCGAATTTTTGGAAATATTTATAGCACTTGTGTTATCACAAAAGATTTTAATATTTTGAAAATTCAAATCATAGTCAACTAAACTTTGTTTCATCCATAAAACTTGAGCACAACATAAGCCGGCGGCAATGTATTCCGCTTCCGTAGTGGACAATGCAACACAATTTTGTTTCTTGGAAGCCCAAGAAACAAGGGAATTTCCTAAGAATTGGCATGTTCCACTAGTACTCTTGCGATCTACCTTACATCCGGCAAAGTCGGCATCACAAAAACCATATAAATCAAAAGAGGTGCTTCTTGGATAAAATAAGCCAAGGTTAAAAGTTCCATTAACATACTTAATGATTCTTTTAACCGCAATTAAATGAGACGCTTTGGGAGAGGCTTGAAAACGTGCACATGCACATACACTAAACATGATGTCGGGTCTACTAGCGGTGAGATAAAGAAGACTACCTATCATACCTCGGTATAGTTTTTGGTCCACATCTTCACCACTCTCATCCGCATCAAGCTTAACACTAGTACTCATGGGAGTAGGCGCATGCTTAGAATTCTCCAACTTGAATTTCTTCACCAATTCCTTCGCATACTTGCTTTGTGAAATGAAGATCCCATCCTTAGTTTGCTTGACTTGGAGCCCGAGAAAGAATGTAAGCTCTCCCATCATACTCATCTCAAAGTGATCCTGCATTACTTTAGAAAATTCCTTGCACAAGGATTCATTAGTAGCACCGAAAATGATGTCATCCACATATATTTGAACTAAAATGAAATCATTTTTCCTTTTTCTCACAAAAAGTGTGTTATCAATTGTTCCTTTTGAAAAACCATTTTCAATAAGAAAACTAGAGAGGCGAGCATACCAAGCCCTAGGAGCTTGTTTCAACCCATATAAAGCTTTTTGTACCCGGTAAACATGATTAGGAAAAGCATGATCTATAAAACCGGGGGGTTGCTCAACATACACTTCCTCTTCTATAAAGCCATTTAAGAAGGCACTTTTAACATCCATTTGAAAAAGTTTGAAATTTTTAAAGCTAGCAAATGCCAAAAACATCCTAATAGATTCCAACCTTGCAACCGGTGCAAAGGTTTCATCATAGTCTATGCCCTCCTCTTGATTGTATCCTTGGGCAACCAAACGAGCTTTATTTCTAGTTACAATGCCATGTTCATCAAGTTTGTTTCTAAAAACCCATTTTGTACCAATAACACTAGCATTGTTAGGTCTAGGAACTAACTTCCAAACTTCATTTCTTTGAAAATTGTTTAATTCTTCATGCATAGCCAAAACCCAAAACTCATCATTTAAAGCATCATTAACCTTTTTAGGTTCTAGTTGAGATAGAAATGCAACATTACCACATTCACTCAAGGCTTTTGAGCGAGTTATAACTCCTTTTGAAGGGCTCCCAATGATTTGTTCCTTTGGATGGTTTGATGTGAATTTCCAAGCTTTAGGTGGTTCAACTTGTTCTTGAGCATTGGTGCTATCTACATCCTTTTGAACTTCTATAGAGGGAGTGTCATTGATTTGCAACAAGTCCAATCCTCCCTCAATATCATCATCATCATCTTTCCTAGGCAACACAACTTGAGAGCCAACATTAGTCTCATCAAAAGTAACGTTTATAGACTCTTCAACAACGAGGCTTCGTTTATTGAAGACCCTATAAGCCTTACTTCGAGGTGCATAACCCAAGAAAATACCAACATCAATTTTGGAATCAAATTTATCATGGTGATCTTTTGTATTTAAAATAAAGCATTTGCAACCAAAGACACGAAAATAACCAATGAAAGGAGTTTTTCCATAATAAAGTTCATAAGGAGTTTTCTTAAGCTTTGGTCTAATCAAAACACGATTTAAAACATGGCAAGCCGTATTGACGGCTTCCGCCCAAAAATATTTTGGTAAATCAAATGAGTTTAACATAGTGCGTGCCATCTCTTGTATGGTACGATTTTTCCGTTCAACAACACCATTTTGTTGTGGTGTTCTAGGAGCGGAAAACATATGAGTTATACCATGATGAGCACAAAAATCATAGAAAAATTCATTTTGAAATTCACCACCATGATCACTTCTTATTTTAACAACTTTCAAATCCTTTTCATTTTCAATTCTTTTAACATGATTAGCAAATTCTTCAAAACAATCATTTTTCTTTGCAAGAAATATTGTCCATGTAAAACGAGAAAAATCATCAATAATCACAAAAACATAGTGTTTGCCTCCAAGAGAGGTAACACGCATAGGACCAAATAAATCAAGATGAAGTAATTGCAAGGGTTTAGAAGTCGATACCTCATGGATGGATTTGAAAGAAGATTTTGTTTGTTTACCTTTGGCACAATCCTCACAAATTGTATCTTTTATGAAGTGCAAGCTAGGTAGCCCTTTCACAAGATTCTTCTTAGACAATTTTGATATTAACTCCATATTTGCATGTCCAAGTCTCTTGTGCCAAATCCAAGGATTTTCATCAATTGCCGCAAGACACTTTACATCTTGATTCACTAACTCATTCATCTCAAAAATGTAAACATTAGACTTGCGATTTGCAATAAAAACAATTTTTCCATCCATACTAATGATGCATTTATCCGGTTTAAAAGAAATATCAAAACCTTTATCACTTAATTGGCTAATGCTAAGAAGATTATGATTCAAACCATTTACTAAATAAACATCTTCTATAATGGGTGAGGGTTTCTTACCAATAGAACCGATACCAATGATTTTACCTTTCTCACCACCACCGAAGGAGACATTGCCTCCTTCAATCCTTGATAGGGTTGCAAATAACTCTTTGTTGCCCGTCATATGATGTGAGCAACCACTATCAAGGTACCACATCTCCTTACGTCGTTGCCGTGACGTTCCCTACAAAAGAAGAAGATGAAGGTGTAGTAGCTTTAGGTACCCATGTCTTGGGTCCTTGGTGGTTAGTAGTTTTGGTACCTTTGGGTACCCATATCAAACCATAAAAATCTTCATTGTCTTTAATTCTACAATGAGTAGAAATGTGTCCATGTCTCATACAATAGGTGCATACAAAATTTCTTTTGTATGTACGAATGTTAGAACCATGAAACCTATTTCTACCATGGTGATTGTAGTTGGCATAAGCATGAGTGGGTCTAGTCCTACAACCCTCAATTTCTAATCTTTCAATCTTTGATCTTAATTGCTTATTCTCGAAATCGAGATCTCCTAGCAATTCATCTTTTAGAGCAAGAGAGGTTGTTAGTTGTTCTAGCTTAATATCACAAGAGGCATGCAATTTTTTGAAAGAAGAGTATTCTTTAGACATTCTTTTAAATTCAAAGTTCAACTCTTCTAAAGCCATAGCTATGTCACATTGCATATAAAAAGATTCACTTTCGGCCTCGGATATTACCTCATGTTCATTTGCCATGAAACAAACATTTGGGTCATGAAGAGCAAGTTTGGCTCCTTCTTCATCACTATCCGAGTCACTTGGTTCGGATTCTTCCCATCCGGCATACATAGCCTTCTTCTTCTTGTACTTCATGTACTTTTCTTTGAGCTTGGGGCAATCCTTAGCGATGTGACCCGGTTCATTGCACTCAAAACATTTACCTACACGAGAGGAAAACTTGTTGTTAGATCGAGGGTTAAATTTTTTGTTCATTTTTATAAGTCTAGAGATTCTTCTAGAGAGATGAGCCACTTCTCTAGAAAAATCGACTTCACTCTCCGACGATGAAGATGAGTTGTCACTAGCTCCTTTGAGAGCTATGGTCTTCAACTTTGGTGACGGCTCCTCAACTTCTCGTGATGGCACTTCCTCCTTCTCCTTCCCCTTGAGCTTCTTCTCATGCACTTTGAGCTTTCCGATAAGGCTATCAAGAGCTAAGGTAGTGAGGTCATGAGCTTCCTCAATGGCCGTAGCCTTGGGCTCCCATGCCGGAGTCAATGAGCGAAGTATCTTGTAGTTCATCTCTTGAATGGATAATTGCTTATCTAGACCATGTAATTCATTGATGATATTAGTAAAACGGGAAAACATAGCATCAATGGATTCATTAGGAAGCATTTTAAATAGCTCATAATCATGCATGAGTCCACTAATCTTAGATTCCTTAACTTGGGGTGTTCCTTCATGTGTGACACATAATTTTTGCCAAATTTCGTATGCGGTTGCACACGTGGAAACCCTATTGTATTCATTGGGGGAAAGACCATAGATTAAGGCGTTCATGGCCTTAGCATTTAGATTGGCAAGGTGCCTTTCATCATCGGACATGTTCTCAACTTTGGACTTCTTTACATATTTCTTTTCTATAAGCCCTAGGATGTCAAGATCAATGCAACGAAGGTAAATTCTCATCCTAGCCTTCCAATAAGCAAAATTTGCCCCTGTGAAGAGAGGTGGTCTAGTGGTGGATTGTCCTTCTAACATATGCATATTCAAAGAAGCCTCCATTAGATCTTTTCTCTAAGGTTGTTAAACCAAAAACTGATATAGAGACCAAGCTCTGATACCAATTGTTGGACCCTAGAGGGGGGGTGATTAGGGTCAAGAGGCTCTGATACCAATTGTTGCACCCTAGAGGGGGGGTGATTAGGGTCAAGAGGCTCTAATATGCAATTAAAAATCAGCACAAGCAAACCACAAAACAGAAATGCGATAAAAGTAAGAGAGATAAGGTTAGGAGTTCGTTATCCTTGACGCGCGATGTGTTAACGAGGTTCGGCCCTCTGGCCTACGTCCCCGCTCCCCACTCTCGAGGAGAAATCCACTACACACCCGGTTTGGAAGCCAAAACTTCGTCTACACAGCGATCTCCACAGATCTCTCTCACTACACAGTTTGATCTCACAGATCACACTCCCTCACAGTAGATCTCCACAGATCTCACTCACACAGCAGAAGAAAGAAATGCAAGAACCTCTCTTTACACAGCCCTTATAGCAAAGAGAATGTATACTGAAGCTGGGAGGTGAATCACACTTGAAACAGAGAGAAAAACAGAGTTTTGAAAATTTACTCAGGAAACATAAAAAGCTCTCTGGTTTTTCAAACGTTGGGGGCTTACAAGAAGAAGAGGTCTGGAGGGTTTATATAGAAAAGTTTAAATCATTTTAAAACAAAAACAAATCTTCCCAAATGAGATAATAATCTCTTCTTCAGACCCTCATCACAGACTGTGCCAAACACTAACAAGTGAAAGCACAGTAAACGATGTAAATGACCGTTTAAAAAAGTCACGGCTGACCAGAGGCAAAAATCGGTTGACCGAAGGAAATTTCGGTCGACCGAAAAATGCCTTCGGTCGACCGACCGAAAAATTCGGTCGACCGCGAGCAGCTAAGGAAATTTGGTAAAACACGCAGAGACTCATCGGTCGACCGGCACGGTCGACCGATTAAAGATTGAAAATTCGGTCGACCGTACCGGTCGAGTCATAGGATCGGTCGACCGGACCGGGCGACCGATTTCTGATATTTTCTGAAATCTGATTTTTGACCAACTTGAAATATTTGCAAAATATTTATTTGACCTCTGAAAATTCTGAAACTTTGTAAAATGTTTTTAATACTAAAAACAAACTGCTTGGAAAAAGAATTTTGCAGATAGGTACTCAAACTTGTGAAAAATAGTATTTTGTGAAAAACGCTTAAAAGCACAAGTTTAAAAACGTGTGTGTGATTCCCAATAGCTTCAAGTAAACTCAGTAACTCTTTGCCTACATTCTAGCACTAGAGAGAAAAACAAAAGAAAGCTAATATCCTCATATAGAGAGCAATATACTTGAGCTTTGATATAGCTTGAATCGGATGAAGCTTTTGATCGAATTTGTCGTTCTTGAAATAACGTTGCTTCATCTCTTGGCCTCCTCCTCCTTTGGATATCTTCGTTGTAGCATATATTCCATCCATCCTCCATTAATGGCACTAACGAGCTTGACAAATGAGTTTACTACATTTACACTCAATAAGCCATTAGTACCGATAATGGTGGTTGTAAGAACATCATCAAAACATAAGGGCTAACAATCTCCCCCTTTTTGATGATGACAACCAACCATTATATAAAGAAAACAAACAGAACTGGCTACAGTTGAACGCGACGGTCGACCGTGAGAACTTACAGACTGACGGTCGACCACCACGGTCGACCGTAAAAGTTTCTGCTGACTTCTTAGGAAAAAAACATGGGCGTGATCGACCGTGGCGGTCGACCGCGAACTGATATATGAAATTTCAGGTTTTGAAAACAGTTTGCTGATTTTAAAACACTGTTTAAAAATATCAAATAAATTCCAAAAATTATGAAACTTTGGAAAATAATTATAGACATGATAATACACTTGCTACAAAAATTGGTTTTCTGAAAGAACTTCCCAAATGAGAAATATCATCATTTTGCAAAATAGTCCAAAACACAAAAATGTAAACATATGAATTTTGACATTTAGGCTAAACCATGTTTTGAAACTTTGCACAATAATTATGTAGACTTAATAAAATATGTATATGATTATTGTTAAGTCCAAAAACTAAGAATACAATATTTTTATAAATACAATAGAAAATGAAATATATGAGTATGTATATGAAAATATATTTGTTTCATATCTAAGTAGTTAAACCAAATCACAATAATAAATATGAAATATGTAATTTCATATTTATAAACATAAAAACCAAAACTTGTGTTGTATATATATATGACTACATATATATACAAGGAAACCAATAAAATGTGTGTGTATATGATATTGAGCTTAGAGTATCTAACACACATAATATAAAACATAAACTAGATTACCCAAGCACTAACACACATAATATAAAACATAAACTAGATTACCCAAGCCGATCTTGATCTTCAATAAGCTTGACTTTGTATAATATGCGGGTGAAGCTGAACTTGGATCTTGAACTTGAATTGCATAAGCTTCACTTCACAATTCCGCCAACCTCCATTTGATATCGTCGTTAAAGCGCTATTCCATCCATCCTCCAACATATTGTTTGCCTAGAATAAATATAAAATACAAATACTAGACAAACAGTATTAGATGTAAATTGTTTGTAAATCATCATCAAAACAAGAAGGCCAACAAACCTGGTTGGCGACGAGCTCCTCCAGTGAGCTTTAGGCGACCTCGATGAAGCTCAGGCGAGCTCGAAGAAGATCCGCAGGCGAGGTCCTGTCAGGCGAGCGCGAGGAGCTTCACTCAGGCGAGTTTGGTTGTAGACGAACTCGAGCTCGAAAGGACTTACAAGCGAGCTTGGAGTTGGGACGAAGGTGAGATCGAGTGCTCTCTTCACAAGCAAGTTTAGGCACTCGGTTGAGTGCGGGATAGGCTACCAACAACCCACTTAGGGTTTCCCTATTTAAAGGAATCTAGAGCCCAAGCCCTATGTGCGCCGATCCTCTCTCTTCTTCGTGATCTCTCTCTCTGGCGGCTGCCTCCTCTTCTTCGTTCTTTCTCCAGCGTCCAAGCAGTGTATTTTTTGGGTGAGGTTGAGAATTTAAAAAGGGGAATTAAGAATGGGATTAGAGAGAGAGAGAGAGAGAGAGAGAGAGAGAGAGTGTGTGTGTGTTCCTGTAGCATTTATTGAGGAGAGAGAGGAGAGTTTTTCTTGTTGGAAAAACTCGCGCCCTTATTTAAACAACAGATAGTTCTTTTTCTATTAGTTCCCTTTTGAGAGATCTCAAGTTGAGATCCACTCTTTTACAAGCTTTGTAATCTTCTTTAATATAAAAGAAATTATTTGTGTGGCTCCCGAGGATGTAGGCAAATTATCGAACCTCGTTAAAACTTGGTGTTCTCTGTTCTTGCCATTATTTTGAATTTGTTGTGATTTCTTTTTTTTTATTGCTTAACACAAGATCCAGTAGGGCAAATTCCGCAGAACAGATGTCACAGCGTATCTGATATTTTCCTAACAACTGGTATCAGAGCCCTTGTTCACATCTGTGTGTGTAAGAAATGGCAGAAGAAGGCAAATCAAAAATTGAGAAGTTTGACGGATCAGACTTCGCCTACTAGAAGTCACAGATGGAGGACTATCTGTACCAGAAGGATCTTTACTGTCCGTTGATGGGTAAAACAAGAGGAAATAATAAAGAAGAATCCGACGAGGACTAGGAAATATTAGATCGAAAAGCCCTGTGGCAGGTCCGATTGGCCCTCGCCAAATCTGTAGCACACAATATATTAAAGGAGAAGACGACAATGAGGCTTATGAAAGCGCTCGCAACGAAGTACGAGCAACCGTCAGCTGCAAATAATGTGCATCTCGTCAAGACGCTATTCAACCTCAAGATGGCAGAAGGATGTTCCTTCACGATGCATCTCAGTGAGTTCAACATGATTGTTAATCAACTTATCTCAGTCGACATTAAATTTGATGACATAGTGCAGGCCCTATTGATACTATCGCAGTTACCGGATAGTTAGGCAGGTTGCGTAACGCAGGAAAAGAGAAGTTGAAGCTGAAGGAGGTGGTAGCTATGATTCTATCTGAGGAGGTTAGAAGAAAATCGAATGAATTAGAAGGTTCAGGTTTAGCCCTAAGTCTCGACCAGAGAGGCAGAAGCCATAATAGAGGGAACCAAAATAGAAATTGATCGAAGTCGAAGAAGAAAAGATCGAACTCGAAGGTGAGATCTATCAAGGGGAAATGTTAGAACTGCAGCTAGGAGGGTCACATGTCTTCTACCTGTAAAGCACCGATGAAAAATGAGCAGGAGGCTCATATTGTGCAAGATGCGCTGATTCTCTCTATGGATAGCGATTCCGATTCATGGGTTATTGATTCGGGAGCCTTATTCAACGCCACTGCTAATAGAAGGCTATTTTAGAACTATGTAGCAGGGGACTTTGGGAAAGTATACTTGGGGGATAATAAACCCTGTAGTGTCATTGGAAGGGGCGACGTGCAAATACAGTTGAAGGGCTCTAAGTGGTCTCTGAAGAATAACAGACACATACCGAAGTTGAAGAGGAATCTTATTTCGGTAGGTAAGCTTGGAGCAGAAGGCTATGTTATAATTCACCGGAGATTCGTGAAAAATCTCCAATGGTATAATGGTGGTTGCCCGAGGCAACAAGACCGGTACCCTCTACCTAACTTCACACGCGAGTGACACCCTCGCGATTATTGCAGGCAAGGAGAATACAGATCTATGGCATAATAGGCTGGGACACATGAGTGAGAAGGGTATGAAGATTCTATACTCAGAAGGGAAGCTAACCGGCATCGATTCGGTGGAAGTCGGTGTTTGTGAAGACTGCATCTTCGGGAAGCAAAAAAGAGTTAGTTTTCTGAAGGGTGGAAGACTACCTAAAGCTCACAAGCTAGAGCTTATTCATACAGATGTATGTGATCCAGCTAGTGTGTCTTCTCTTGGCGGTTCAGCACTCGAGGAAGGTGTGGGTATACTTCATGAAGCACAAGTCAGAGGTGTTCAACATCTTCAAGAAGTGGAAAGCCATGGTGGAGAATGAGACAGATCTGAAAGTGAAGTGTCTGAGATCAGACAATGATGGAGAATATGAATTGGAGGAGTTCAAAAAGTTCTGTACTCTGAACGGGATTCGTTTGGAGAGGACTACTCCAGGGACGCCACAACAGAATGACATAGCAGAAAGGATGAACAGAACGCTGACAGAGCGTGCGAGGAGCAAGCGTCTACATGTAGGTCTACCTAAAACTTTTGGGCGGATGCGGTGCATACAGCAGCGTACCTGATAAATCACGGACCATCAGTTCCATTGGACTTTGGGATTCCGGAAGAGGTTTGGAGTGGTAAGAAGGTTAATCTCTCACACTTGAGAGTCTTTAGGTGCGTGGCATATGCCCACATCAGTGACCATGTCAGAGACAAGCTGGAAGCTAAGTCACTGAAGTGTACATTCATTGAATACAGTATTAATGAGTTCGGGTATCGTCTTTGGGATGAGAAGAACAAGAAGATCATCAGAAGCCGAGACGTCATATTCAATGAGGAAATGATGTACAAGGACAGGGACAATGCCAATACGGGCCAAAGCAGTGGGAGCAGCACTACGGATGCGGGCGCATCTGAGTACATGAATTTGGAAGAACTTCTAGATGGGGGAGACAATATCAATTGTGACCAAAGAACGGAGGAGACTCCAGGTGCAGAACCGACTACCCAGGGCGAGGAGCTTAGGAGGTCCTCCAGGATACCCAAACCGAATTCCAGGTATCTCTTGTTACTAGATTACCTACTTTTGACAAATAGCGGAGAATCAGAATGCTATGAGGAGGCTATACAAGTGAGCAAATCTCAGCAGTGAGAGCATGCAATGCAAGAAGAGATAGTTTCTCTCCACTCGAACGAGACATGGGTGTTAGCCTAGCTACATGTATAGAAGAAGACCTTACATAACAAGTGGGTTTACCGAGTCAAGAATGAGAGTGATGGAAGGAAGAGATACAAGGCCAGATTAGTCGTGAAGGGGTTTTAACAGCGGGAAGGAGTGGATTATACGGAGATATTTTCTCCCGTTGTGAAGCTCACAACCATCAGGGTGGTGTTGAGCTTGGTAGCTGCTGAAAATCTCTACCTTGAGCAGTTAGATGTGAAGACTGCCTTTCTTCATGGTGACTTGGATGAAAAAATCTACATGAAGCAGCCTATTGGTTTCATTGAGGAAGGAAAGGAAGAGATGGTGTGTAGGCTCAAGAAGAGCTTATACGGATTGAAACAGGCTCCACGACAGCGGTATAAGAAGTTTGATAACTCCATACAGAGCAATGGCTATGGAAAATGCAATTCAGATCATTGTTGTTACTTCAAGAGGTTCGGGTCCAGCTATATCGTGTTATTGCTGTATGTTGATGAGATGTTAGTTGCAGGATCGTGTTTACAGGAGATAAACAAGCTGAAGAAGCAGTTAGCAAAGGAGTTTGCCATGAAAGATTTGGGTGCAGCAAAGCAGATTCTTAGGATGCAGATCAGCCGAGATGCGGCTGAGGGGACGTTGAAGTTAAGCCAGTCTGAATACATTAAGAAAGTACTTCAGAGATTCAACATGCAGAATGCTAAGGTCGTTAGCACGTCCCTTAGAAGCCAGTTCAAGTTGTCTGTTGAACAATCGCCCAAGACTGATGCATAGAAAGAGCACATGCGGAAGATGTCGTATTCATCAGCCATTAGTAGTATGATGTACACAATGGTTTGCACGAGGCCAGATATTGCCCATGCAGTGGGAGTTGTGAGCAGGTTTGCAAGCAACCCAAGGAAGCAGCATTGAGAGGTCGTGAAGTGGATATTGCGATATCTGAGAGGGACTACAAATATGCCACCGTGTTTCGGGAGAAAGGAATTGGTACTGTAGGGATACATTGATGCAGATTTTGCCGGTGATCATGATACGAGACGAAGCACCACGGGGTATGTTTATACCTTAGGGTCGACAGCAGTGAGCTGGGTCTCACGTTTGCAGAAGATTGTGACGTTATCCACAACTGAGGCAGAGTATGTCGCAGTGACCGAGGCGAGCAAGGAAATGATTTGGTTAATCGGGTGCCTGGAAGAGTTGGGTCTGAAGCGGAGGAACGAAGTTCTTTATTGTGATAGCCAGAGTGCTATACACCTTGTCAAGAACCCAATGTTTCATGCCAGAATGAAGCACATCGAGTTATGTTACCACTTCATACGCTCGATGATTGAGAACGGGAAGTTACAGTTGGAGAAGATTTTAGGGAGCCAAAATCATGTCGATATGTTAACTAAAGCAGTGACCATTCAGAAACTAGAGTTGTGCGCAACTTCAGTTAGCCTTCATATGTAAAGATGAGGGCGGAGCCACACAATGAGAATATAATTATTAAGAGAGCTTGCTGATAGCGGTTTGGTCTCCAAGTGGGAGATTGTTGGAAATTGGGGTGTAGCCCAAACCTGGTTGGCGATGAGCTCCTCCGACGAGCTTTAGGCGACCCCGATGAAGCTCAGGCAAGCTCAAAAAGATCCGCAGGCGAGGTCCAAGCGAGCGCAAGGAGCTTCACTCAGGCGAGTTTGGTTGCAGACGGACTCGAGCTCGAAAGGACTTACAGGCGAGCTTGGAGTTGGGACGAAGACGAGATCGAGCGGTCGCTTCACAGGCGAGTTTGGGCGCTCGGTTGAGTGTGGGACAGGCTATCGACAGCCTACTTAGGGTTTCCCTATTTAAAGGAATCCAGAGCCCAAGCCCTATGTGTGCTGATCCTCTCTCTTCTTCGCGATCTCTCTCTGGCGGCTGCCTCCTCTTCTTCGTTCTTTCTCCAGCGTCCAAGCAGAGTCTTTTTTGGGTGAGGTTGAGAATTTAAAAAGGGGAATTAAGAAGGGGATTAGAGAGAGAGTTCTTGTAGCATTTATTGAGGAGAGAGAGGAGAGTTTTTCTTGTTGGAAAAACTCGCGCCCTTATTTGAACAACAGATAGTTCTTTTTTGTTGGTTCCCTTTTGGGAGATCTCAAGTTGAGATCTACTCTTTTACAAGCTTTGTAATCTTCTTTAATATAAAGAAAATTATTTGTGTGGCTCCCGAGGACGTAGGCAAGTTGCCGAACCTCGTTAAAACTCGATGTTCTCTGTTCTTGCCATTATTTTGAATTTGTTGTGATTTTTTTTTCATTGCTTAACACAAGATCCGGTAGGGCAAATTTCGCAGAACGGGTATCAGAGCGTATCTGATATTTTCCTAACAACTTACTGGTAGGTAGAAGGACACGGTGGACATTTGCTATTATTTTCCTAATTCTATACCGCCTTTATAATAACAAGTTGATAAACATGATATAGATATTACATGTGTTAATATCAAGTTAAACCAAACAAATTTCTAAATATTTAACTCACTATAATCTCCTAGATTGTTATAATGCAAGGATAAAACACTACCACATACCTTACATAAAGGAACGGTTTTGTGGTGTCGGTTATTAACCGTCGCGTTAGGAATCAAGGGGAGCGGTTTCGGTGCGGTTTCTACTGTTGCGCTTGGCTTAAGGGAATGGTTTGACAAGACCGCTTCGATAGGCTTGAATCTATTTCAAGCACTTAATCCTTGCCCTCAAGTTTTCATGTGCGCCCAACTTTTTAACTTTTATTTCTTAAATCTCAAACTCGCAAATCGCGGTTAGGGCTTTGGCTAGGGCATACAAGCTCCCAAAATTTCCTCACCCAAATTCATTCAGCCACCATAAATCCTGAAGAATCCCCTAAATCCTATGCACCCTCAAGCCCTAAAACTCTCTCCCCTCTCAGCAAAAACCCTAAGTCAGTTCATTCTCCTATCTCTTCTCTCACTCAAGCGCTCTGTCCATCAATCTTCTCCTCCCTCCGGTCAACCGCCAGCAAACGCCGCCTCCTCTTCCTCACTGACCGCCAGCTAATGGTTCGATTTGAAGGAAGATCATGATCAGTCGTCTTCATTTTGATCAAAGAAGGAGGAGATTAGGATCAATTGCTTAAGGTTTAACAGATTTATCCATATCAAGGTATTTTTCTTGCGCACCAGGTGTTTGATTTTGTTAATTATTTCTCTTAGGTTTTGATTTTTGATGCAAGTCATCCTTTTGTTGTTTTGATGTTGATTTTTGTGGAAATTGTAGTTATTTGAGGATTCCTTTGGATGTGATTCCACCAAATTCTAGGGCTAAAAATTATATGGTGCTTAGGTATTACAATTTCAAAAGTTCGCCATCATGCAGATCCCACCACCAAACGCCACAAGGTCAACAACCCTTGAGGTACTATTTTGATGTAGCATTTTATTTAATTCTTGACTGGGTATGAATTTATAGCATTCATCCTAGTAAAGGAGCAAACCTACACAGTTTTTTTTTTTAAATTGTCCTGACTAATTTATATTTCGTATTAAATTGTCTCAATTTTTTAGAACTGCATAGGTCTTGTATTATTTTGGTTGATGAATATGATGAAATTGTTATTTTAGATAAGTTGACTTTCTCTGAATTTTCATTTCACCCAATTAATAAAAAATACGAGGACATTGAATTATTTATTGTGACAAACACCAATTTCAAGTTCTTGTTAGTGAGATTTGGTTGCAAGAATTTTGTTCAATTGGTGGAAAGAGAGGGAACTTCGGTGAGAATTAGAAGTGAAAATGGACAATATCTCATCATTTGAAAAAAGACATGATTCTTTCATCCCCTCAGTTTATCAGGGAGGAGGACCATATAATTTAACGACTACTATTGTTCAGCCTTATGGAAAGTCATATGTAGTCTCATTCTTCCTATGTCATTACTCTTTTTTACCTTTCGATAGATAATTTTAGTGAAATATGAGTTTCTTGTTTTGTACAACTGTCATTATTCTTGGTTATCTTTCTGTACTCCGCTCATACGATGTCAATTCAATGCATACCAAACTTTCCTCACGACCTTGTAGGTTGCTATTGACCCCCCGATCTAATTTCAGGGTCATGTTGAGACCTGTATCAAAAAATAGTTGCTCTTCAGAATTTGAATCCTCATAATATTTGACCATATAATTTAACGACTACTTTCAATGTATTAATTGTGTCATAGCAACTTAGTTTTTGGTCATGTATCTTTATTTGTCAGCTTATTGATGTGCTCATGCTGCAAATGCAAGTTTTTACCTTTATGCATGTTTCTGATGTATATTTAGTTTTTTTTCTGCACATTTTGAGTAGTTTTTACTATATCACATACTCTTGATAGTTATACAAAGCAGTCATTATTGCCTTCTTATTGTTGGTACACATTCATTTTAGCTGATTCTTTAAAGGGTTTCTGTTGCAGCCTTAAACACACGATTCTCTTGTAACATTACTATTGCAACTCATGTAAATCTGAACCTCAGGATATTTTGTATTAAACACTTAAAATCGTTACTTCGTTTTAGTAAGCTGTTGATGAGAAACATCTGGCTTCTATTTTTATCTTGAACTTAAATTATTGTTTTGGACCATGGAACTTCGCTTCTATATACGCATATGCTACTTCTGTATCTGCGAGTCCTATATTGTTGATGGTTTTCTAGTTATAGTTTATACTATAAATAGTAGCATGTATACCACCAAAATGGGATCAGGTATAACCTTAATTTATTATATCAATTTTATGCAATTACTATTGTTCCAAATACTTTCTCTTATAAAAAAGTCCCTGGTAAGAAATGGTTTGTTTGAACTTAATTCCTGTGAGATCATGATGGATGGTGCATAATTTGTTGAGTCTGATGTCCAATTATGATATGTTTTTGTAAAAGGACAAAAATCCATTGTTCGAGTACAGCAGGTCTTTGTGCTATGAACTTTTTTAGCATGTTATTTGTGATCCATTCAGAATATTTTCTACATGGTAGCTTTTAATATAATCTGATATCATTTACATGATCAGGTGTTTAAAAGAATCCTCAAAGCATATGCAACAAAACTTTATTCTCGATTACCCAAGGGGGGTTCAGGGCTAGTTGCAGCTGCTACTGGTACAAATGGGCAAATCAATGTTATATAAGCACTCTTTTACTTGTTGCTTGTAAGTAACAATTCTTTTTGAAATTCTCTGATTTTGTTATGTAAGTTTACACTTATATTAATAAATCAATTACTTCCCTAAATTGCAGGTTCCTAGTGAGTATTGGACAGGTTCCTAGTGAAATTGGCGAAATTGGCGATTGAGGCTGACAGGTTCCTAGTGAGTATTTGACATTGAGGCACAAGTTTTTGGAAACAAATAGAGAATATAAAGTCTTTGACCAAGAAGTTTCATTTTTTGTAATCAAATGTTGATGTTGTTTGAATATTAGTTCGGTACGATATTTTCTGAGCTGAAATGTTGGTAATGTGGATTTTATACTTTGTAGTTTTTATACTATACCGATGTATGTTGACACTTATCATTATAGTTGATTATGCTCAACATTTTCACTTTGATATTGTGTATTTAAATTTGACTTGGGCCATGTTCTTAAAAAGATTGTACATGTAATTAAATACTATATGATTTTGCCGTAGGGAACCAAGAACAACTCAATCGGAGCCGTTGCAATAGCTCAATCAAAAACACTGCAATAGCTCGATCAAAACTGTTGCGATAGGTTAATCCAAACCGTTGCGTTAGGTCTTTTAAAACTGTTGTAATAGCTAAAAAAACCGCTGCAGTAGCTTGAAAACCGTCGCAATAGCTCAATCAAAACCGCTGCAATAGCTTAAAACCGTCGCAATAGCTCAATCAAAACTGTTGCAATGGCTTAAAAACCGCTTGCCTTTTAAAACCGTTGCGTTAAATGCGGGGGCAACGGTTCAAAAAACCGTCACAATAGAGTTCAAAACCGTTACGGTAGAGGTAGGACAACGGTAGCATATGAGGCGGTTTGAGAACCGTCGCACTTGCTCAAGGGCGACGGTTCCATGGCTAGTGCAACGGTTTTGAACAGTTGCGTTAGAGCAAATATGTGGTAGTGAAAGAAGTCCCCGATCCTTGCACAGTCTTAGTATCAAAATGCTTAGAGCCGATAAATATACCAGTGTCAAGATTCACGCAATTGGGACTCTTGTGAAGGGTATATATTGGAAGGGAAGACGGAGCGAGGTTAAGAGATGATTGGTTTAGGAATTGAAGTTAGGGTGAATACACACGCAATCAGTACCGCATATCACATTCAGTAGCACTACATTCATGCTCTTCACTCTACGTTAGCTGTTACATACTTCAGATGCACGGATGATAGTCACGTCCTCCTGTTTGAGTCGGAGTTCGTAGGTCCTTCTAAGCGAATGTAGTCATACATTATCCCGTGAAACGGACTTGTGTTCATCGCCTGCGTCAGAAATACGGTATTCGTACCTTCAACGAGCCAAGAACCCCGCACGTCAACATCATACAGCCAGTAGAGACCATGGATCCCATGTCTCGCAATCGCGTTATCCTTGCCAATTATCCCCGTCCAGAAGTGAGGAGGGTTTGCATTCAGGTCGTTGACGCGGACCTTTAACAAAGACAAGTTATGTTTATTAGTTTCAACAAAATATGGTTAATTGCAAGTACGCAGTCTGTGCTATGCATGCTACAGTTGTCAGTTGTAACCCCTTGACATCAGATAGCATTACTTTTGTGCTCAATCCAGAGGGCAATGTAGTTCTTTTTTCAGTTAAACTGAGGGCAAAAGCTAATGTATCATCACGTGATTTCAAAGGATTCCTACGTGACATCTCAAACCTAAATTAGAAAATAATGCCATCTGCAGTTCAGGAGATGTAAGTGCTAATAATTTTATGGAGTGCAAGTGACTACATCCTCGTGGTAGAAAGGAGGTGTATCCGCAATTGACCATGTCAAACACAGACTTTGAAAAGAACGGCAAAGTTTCTACCTGTAAGTCAGAATACGAAGCCGATGCAAGTGCAATCCGTAGCTTGTAGTTTCCATTTTGATCAACAGGGTCAAGTTGGAATCTTATCTGCCAAGTGGTCGATAGATATGAGCTTTGACCACTCTTCCTGAAAGGAAAAAGAATTTTTGAATTAGCTGTCACAGGCAAAAGAAAATGTGCTGGAAACTAATGTTCATTTTTTGTATTTTGTTTTGTTTGCCAATTGAAACATGTAAGCTAACAAGGAATATGACAAAAAACAAACAAAATAATTTATGAAATGTCACATTTCAAAGGAAAGGGGGTCGTTAATATTAGCTCAAGTAGTAATCCAAATATTCTTATTTCTTATCCATCAATAATTTAAATTTGTTTATGTACTGAAATACCGATCAAAATGCAGCACTTAGGCAACCTTACCGTGTAACTTGAGCGAAGAACCAGTCCTTGGTATAGTCACTTTCACCGATAGTATAAACAAGATCTCCATCTGGGTATAAATCTGCATACCTCTCCCATAGTCCATATTGCCTAAACCTGTAATAAGAACGTCGCATATTTGTTAGTCATTTCGAAAAAAGAAAATTGTCTTCAAAATTTGTTAAGTTGAAAACCTTATTGATCAAAAGCTTTTTGACAAATTTACGGTTAATGCGAGTACATCCCCTGTACTATCACCTAGTTGCTTACACTCAATTGCGGATAGACTTCCTAGTTCTATGTAGATCTCTTGACTAAAATGTTTTTATTCTTAAAAGTCTATTTGTCATAAAAAACTTCCTCGAAGGGTAAAAGAATTAAATGAGTTTCACTCATGATGCAGACCGCTTAACAGACAATTTCATGGATGATTCAAACAATCACGAGCTAAATACAAATTTATACGTATTATTGACTTCCACAAAAAAAAAAACAATCATATCTTCCAACCTATAAGGCAGATTCTGACATATTATATATGTAAATCGCCTATCTCGACGAGACGGAGCCAACTAGATTGTCAGATTTTTAAAATCTCATCAGTAATACCCGGTTTTGGCTGAAATCCTAAAATAATTAGCTTTTAGTTTATTTTTAGTAATAAAGTTGGAGTCTATTTAGATTAAGAAATAAATTCATTTTAGAGTCAAATTAGATTAGGAAACAAATTCAATTTTGACTCATGATTTGTTTCCTCTATTATAGGGAGTCTTTTTAGGATATAATTTGATACTATCTATTTCTTTGTAATTCTAGTCTTACTAGGAGTCTTATTTGTATTTCTATTTAAGAAGAGTCATGTAAACCCAAAGAAGAATAATAACTTTTGATTAATAAAATTTCTCTTTTTAATATTTTCTTCGTGGATTTGAAGTTCTTGTGGATTCGAAGATTGTTCTTTGTGGATTCAGAGAACGTCCTTGGTGGACTTCGAGGCTATAACTTCCGCACTGCGTTAATTTGTATCAGAGCTTTGTTCCTCTGATCCGACGGCATGTGATGAAGCCTTTTTTTTCTTGAACTGAGTTCGACGTGTTGAAGACCGATGTTAATCAGATAAAGATTGTCATAGAACGACTTGCGTCGATAGTGCAGCGTCTGAACACGGGAGGAGTTCGAAAATCGTGTTGATGATCACCAACGACATGATCCGACTCCACATGATGAATTCAATAGTGATGACTATGAAGCCTCATGCCACGGTTATGATCGCAGAGACCACCAAAGACAGGACAATTATGACACTAGAAGATTAAAAATACCATCCTTCAATTGAAAACTTCATGCTGATGATTTCATTGATTGGATGATAAAGTTGATAAGTATTTTGAGTATAAGATAATCCTAGAAGATTAAAAAGTTAAATTAGTGTCTTACAGGCTTAAAGAAAAAGCATCTGTATCGTGGGATGAAGTACTGATAAATCGATACCACCAAGGGAAGGATCCGGTTCGAACGTAGGCAAAGATGAAGAAATTATTGAGAAACCGTTTCTTACCTTCCAACTACAAGCAATGTCAGATGTCTTTAAAAGATTCTTTTATCTTAGCCGCTACGATCCGTCTAGCGAAGAAGGTGGAGCGAGAACTTGAGCAGAACGACATATGACCTTTATCATGAATGTGTTTAGAGAGTTATCAAACTAGTTATGAATATGGGAAAATTAAGAAACCTCAATTCATCTCTGAGAAAGAGTCTGGATTTGTGAAGAGCACTGAGGAAGCATCAATAA
The DNA here is from genome assembly GCF_001876935.1 of Asparagus officinalis. NCBI lineage: Eukaryota > Viridiplantae > Streptophyta > Magnoliopsida > Asparagales > Asparagaceae > Asparagus > Asparagus officinalis. The sequence continues at coordinate 85,001,903 of NC_033800.1, forward strand.
AGACTTCATCAATTATGTCAATCATAGAACCGAATCCATTTAAGACAGAGATTGGTAACGAGAAGACTTCTCTAGTGGCAAACAACAAGACGCTCACTCCCAAAAAGGAAAATTTTGCCATCATCAAGATTCATTTTGAGGAACCTGATGTTGATGATATGTTAATAAAGATGAATATTCTACATGATATCGTGAGTGATGTGTTCCGATGGAGAAGGATAAAATAGAGAGCAGGATAATTGATGGTATGTGTGAATTTCTTGGTGGAGGGCTCGAGGCAAAGAAGATGAAAGAATTATGTATGGATAATTGATGGTATGTGTGAATTTCTTGGTGGAGGGCTCGAGGCAAAGAAGATGAAAGAATTATGTATGAAGTATGAGGGAGAAAATTCTTATTCTTGGTGGAGGGCTCGAGGCAAAGAAGATGAAAGAATTATGTATGAAGTATGAGGGAGAAAATTCTTATTTGGAAGCAACGATCATCAATAATTTCAGCAACGATGAGATGATACCGACGACACTAGAATATGGGAAGCAGCAAGAAAAATATTTGGAAGAGTTTTTCATGTCAACTACAGAGCCACATGCTGCCAATTATATACACATGTCATGGGAAAGATTCATAGACAAGTTTGATACAGAAGAAGTCCTAGCAGAGGAGGTAAAAGAACAAATGGAGAAAATCAACGCTAAATACAAGGTTGATGCTGATCGTTACAAGCGAAAAAATATTTAATAATGAAGTTACTATTCTAATAAATATAAGCTCGGGGTCGAGCTTCTTTCAACAAGGGGAGACTGATGTAGGACACTTAACAGATAATTTCATGGATGATTCGGACAATCATGAGCTAAATACAAATTTATATGTATTATTGACTTCCGTAAAGAAACAATCATATCTTCTAACCCAGAAGGCAGATTCTGACATATTATATATGTAAATTGCCTATCTTGACGAGACGGAGCCAACTAGATTGTCAGATTTTTAAAATCTCATCAGTAATACCCGATTTTGGCTGAAATCGAAAATAATTAGTTTTTAGTTTATTTTTAGTAATAAAGTTGGAGTCTATTTAGATTAGGAAATAAATTTATTTTTATAGTCAAATTAGATTAGGAAAGAAATTCAATTTTGATTCATGATTTGTTTCCTCTATTATAGGGAGTCTTTTTAGGATAGAATTTGGTACTTTCTATTTCTTTGTAATTCTAGTCTTACTAGGAATCTTATTTGTTTTCTATTTAATTAGAGTCATGTAACCTCAAAGGAGAATAATAACTTTTGATTAATAAAATTTTTATTTTTAATATTTTTTTCATGGATTCGAAGATTTTTCTTTGTGGATTCAGAGAACGCCGTTGGTGGACTCCGAGACTATAACTTCCGCGTTGCGTCAACTCAGGGCGCTATCTGCAACAATAGATCTACAAGGGATCTATCCACAATTAACCTTAAATCTAATAGCCAGCCAAATTGAATTGAGTTACATAAGAATTACCTGTCAGGATGATTGATATAGAGTCTGTTGACATAGTTAGGGTTAGGATCCGGAACAAAGAACTCAGCGGCTGAGCGATCAGGGACTCCTATCTCCCACAAAGTAGGACCATCTCTTGGAGGCTCATATATAAGATCACCCAAATCGATAATACATCCTGCTCAATTAAATGCCAAAAAAAAATCCACTAGTGCATGTTTAAGTTTATTTCAAAAGGGATGACACAACCTCACCTGCAGTTAACATAATAGTTGCATCAAATCTATAGTCTCCAACAAAGCCAGGAACCCATGCATACAGATTATAATCTCCAATTCGAACATTGCTAATTGAGAATTCTCCAAAAGCATCAGCCCTTGTCCAGAACTGGTATCCCTGAAAAGATCCTAAGATGTAATATTATGATTATTTACTTGATATTTCAACTAAAACATAGGAATAATATCAACTTTATGTTGACCTTGCTTTCCCTTTGCCACGAACCGGTTTCCCCTGGTAAAGCCAAGCCGACATATGCATAGCCTGCATAAATGTATTCATCGTCTATATACCTGAAGGGGAAAGTAAAACAAAATAACAAGTTAATCCTTTGGGCTTCTATATGTCTTTATTGTGAGAATAAACTATATTAAACCAAAATAATACCTATCACTGACAAGTAGTCTACCAGTAACGCAACCTCTCTGCTCGGATGTCGGGTAGTCCTCTGAGAAGGGAAAATTATATGGCCAACTGTCTACTTCAATTTGCATCTGAACATTAATTTAATAGGAACAATTAAGAAAATTTGTGTCCCTCAATTTTTTTTAAAAATAATGTGAACTTTGTAACAAGCAAAATAAGAGGAGGATTCATCAAGTGTATGAACTTAGAGAAGAAATTCCTATCTTCGAAATTCTTAATGCTTTAAAATAAATGCAGTGATTTGAAATACTAAGTTGCATTTCAAAAAAGTTTATTTTATATCAACTGTTTTTTGGCCCGAAGTTACTATAGTGATAGTGTACATTTAATTAAGAGCAGGAAAAAACAGTGTGATGACAACCTGAATCTTTGCATCCTCCCACAAAAGTTGTGGATCTGTAAAAATCCAAGAAGAATTAAGATACATAAACACTGGACCGAAAACCTTTTTCCAGTATTCTCCACCTCTAAATTGTAGTGCAAGGTCAGCACCGGCATAATGTGTACTGACAAACATCTGCGTGCACACAAACATAATGTCAGATATATAGCAAATTGTCTAACGTGAACACAAAAATACATGACAAATGCTAAATACACTAGAATATTCTTTGGATACTACGTTACAAACATGTTACAGAAACAGACACATGGAACCTAATTCCAATCCACGAGGAAGTTTCCCACATGTATCTTGTAGAACGAAAGCAGTATGAATAGTAGTGCATTTAATAATATACTACACTTACAGCAAGTGTAGTAGGACCAACATGCGAAGTAAGATCTTGCTTGATGGGCCCACCAGTTCTGAACTCATCACTAGGTGTAATTTGCCAAAACCCTATCGGAGGGTCGAAAGAAATCCAACCATGTACCTTGTTATCCTTGTTCTCTATCGAGTATTGATATTTGTCATCCACCTAGGTATATACTCCACAATTAGATCAACAAGAAAAGTAAATTTCAACCAAAAGTCCTTCATGTTACCTCTCCTTTGAGCTCTGGATTGATTGGATTCACCAAAAGCACGGCCTCTGGATATGCTAATTGTTTACCCCTCCCTGGGAGACGGTCATCAGGCATCGGCATGATCCTCTGTCTGTCGTCAGCTAATGCCATATATTGGAACCTATATTGAATAAAAATTTGTCATTCATACTAATAAAACATATATCTTGTCCATAAAAGCTAACTAGAGCACAGGGTATTGGCTCAAAGTTTTAAAAGAATTGAGCTTGAGCTAGTCAATAATGCTGGCTCTCTAGTATAATCTCAATATAGATATTTCCAACTTGTATATTTATCCTTCAATATCCTAACTTACTATGGCATGTGACTTCAAAAACATATAGTGGATATAAAGGAACAGTAGAAATAGAGAAAAGTGTGTGTGTGTGTATGAAAATTCAATGGTTAGCTTAATGAATATCTATTACTTAGCTTCAATTACAGCAAATATAAACTGTCTGTTGAGAAATGTAATATTCAAAAAAATGAGGGCTGAGAGCAGCGTACTTGTCTTTTCGAAGCTTGAATGCTATCCGAGCCTCTGGCATATCAAAATCAGGCCAACCCTCCAAATGCTCATAAATGCCGTAAGTGTAGAATCCTGAAGATCCTCGGAGCATTACAAACCTAAAACTGGAATATCAGTTATCTCATAACTATCAAAATGTCAAAGAAATTTCTCACCAAAACAAAAAAAATTACATACCTCTTTTCAATGTTTAATGGTGCAATCGTAGTGTCTTTTAGGGAAGGATCCCACATCCGGGTGAATGACACCTCCACCTGATTATCATCTTCAGCTATTATGCTAAAATCAGTACCTATTATCCTAGATGAGAGCATGAATGTCCAGTTTATTTGGTATTCAACATACTTCAAGGACATAAACACAAAACGAACATAACGAGCATATTTACTTATCAAATATTATATTGCCTCCAGGTTCACTCCAAACATGATCCCAGTACCTATATGCCCACGTAAGCACAATGTAAGAATCAAAGCAACTCAAAGTTTATATGACTACCATCATGTAAATTACACCTTACTTATGCCAGTGTTCTGGACATCCATTTTTTTTTTGGTAATTGATATAAAAGAAACTGTTCGATGTCTAAATTGAAAATATGAATACATGTTAGCAAGAAATATGGTTCCTTGCTACAGCCATTGAATACATTGTATGTAGGTTAGGTACAAACCACGTTTGTCCACACTAAATTGTTTATTGGCACTTACATCTCATGAACTTCAGACAAGATAATTTCCTAGTGAGAATCATGTGAGAAAATTAATTTTTTTGTCATCGGTTTTAACTGATAGAATGAAATCAACCTCAAAATTGAGGGCAAAAAGTAATGTACGCTCACATGATTCTCTCCGTAACACGTTAACCTTGAAGAGAAATAATGTTCAGGGAATGTAAGTGCTAATGAAATAGTTTTAAGGGATATATGTGGCTTCACTTCCAGAGTACAGGGAGTGTATTAGTAGTTAACCCCTTACATGTATGGTGACAAGGATAAGGCTTGGGTCCTCGCAGGAAAAATATGGTAAATTTCTCTTAACCCCCTGAACTTGAGGGTGTTTTGCACATAATCCCCTGAACTTTTTATTCCACTTAATCCCCCTGGATTTATCTCACTTAACCCTCCAAACGTAATGCTGTGAACTTTGACAGGTCACGTGCCATGCACGTGACAGCATAGGACCGAGGGGGCCCAATTAACTTTTTTCATAATTTCCGGTTGTATTTTCAAAAAGGCCGGTGTGATCGTTTCACCATTAGCTGCTGACGCTGTCATGGGGATGTTCTGGAAAAACTTCAAAGTTTACAGGGAAATTGGAATAAACAAAGTTTGGGAGGGTTGCGGGCAAAACCGCCCAAAGTTTTGGGGGATTTAAGTGCAATTTACTCAAGAAAGCAATCATCTTCGAAGAGGATACCCTAAAACCTAGTTGTTAGATACTATGTCAACCATTTTTTTTTTCTTAGGAAAAATACCATATCAGGTGCAGCCGTGCAGGCCAAGAAAGCAAATCAGGCCATCATTTGAAATGGCAAGTTCGATAACGTAGTCACAATCACAGCATGCGCAACTAGTTTATAAACAATAACAGGGCAACATCAACCGCTTTCAAATACAAATCTATACTTTAATGTACCTAATTCTATAAATAGCTAGTCACAAGTTAAGGGGAAAATAAAGCATACCCTCTATTGTCTTCTTTGTTGAGAACCTCCATCACATTATCCACACCATTATATTGAATTCCAGTAACAATCCCATCCGGCTTCGACAATGTAAGTTGCAACAACCCATTATCAATTATAACCTACAAAACCCATACATACACATACACACGCACGCGCGCGCGCGTAACCACAAAATCAACAAATAATCCATAACAAATAAAAATATCATCAGGATACAAGGAATTTTGATGCATACATATTTATCTTGAACATATAGCCGGACCCCGATAGGCGACATTGGACCCTGTTGGCCTGAAGTGCAGCAGTTTGATATGGCTTTCCTGTTACATATGGACAGTAGATCAAATTGGGCATAGTTTTAAGACGGCTAGGTGGTTATTATAGTTAGGACGTGTGTTACCTAAGTTTATGAAGAGGACGCATGCTGCGGGAATTCTCTTGAAAGCCAAGTATCAGTCTCTTGAAAGCAAAGATGAGAAAGGAGTTTAGCTTTGTAGGAGGAGGGAGAGGAGGGAATTGGGATGCTTGTTGATGTCACGGGCGCTTGTTTGTGTGGGGTTTGAGACGCTTGTCATGCTTTTGGGATGGACAGAGATTTTACTTCTTGGTTTTCTGGTTAAAATATTTTTTGGCTAACGAGTCAAAAGGTGCTCTTTTTTTTTTTTTTTTGAACTGTAGGGATTAGACTCGGTGTTCTGTGTAGAAATATCACGGGGGAGGATTAGGTACTGAAAAGGCTACGAGAGTAGGGAGCTTTTTGGTTATATGATCTAATCGAGGCTAAATGCCACTTAAATAGGGGTGTGCAACGGTCGGTTCGGTTCGGTTTTTATCAAAATTTGAACAACCGAACCGAACCGCCTATAATTCAAAACCAAACCGAACTGTTGCAAGTCGGTTCGGTGCGGTTCGGTTCGGTTTGTTCGGTTCTAACTTCATCAAAATTCTTATCAAACAACAAACTGTGTTAAAGAGAAAAAAGATATCAACCAAGTAGGAGATTATGAAGCATTAAACACTGATATAATGATATTGATTTTAACCCATAATGATTCAGAAAATGAGTTTAGTGTTTGAGTTTTTGACTCTTTGGGGACAGGTCGGGTAGGGTTTGAGATCAGAATGGGTAATGTTACGCTATATTCGGTCGGTTCGGATCGGTTTGGGTTGAAAAATTTTCAAACCGACCCGAACCGTCCTACTCATAAAACCGATTTTTCCGGGTCGGTTCGGGTCGGTTCGGTCGGTTTTTTCGGTTTGGACCGAACCATGCTCAGCCCTACACTTAAATGCCCTATTGTTTTACACATTTATACTAAAATCCCCTAAGTTAGTAAAAAAATAGCGCTTTAATATTCTAAGTTGTAAAATTTTGATACATTAGTACCTTTTTGGTAGTTATCATCCACATAAACCTAAGAGTACGTCCTAACGACTAGCAGAATATATCAAAGTGCTACTTTCTTATAACTTAAAGAGTATTAAAGTGCTACTTTTACAATTTAGCGTATTAAAGTGTTATCTTTTTTCAACTTAGGGTATCAAAGTGATACTTTTAACGACCTAGGGTATTTAAGTGTCAATATGGTGAAACAACATGATATTTAAGTGCGATTTAGCCTATAATCTATGTATTTACTTGCTTTAAAAAAATCTATGTATTTCTATTCTTAGAAGAAAAGTATAAAGTAATGAAGCCAAATTGGTAAAAGAAATTTCTTATATGAAAATGGAAACCGAGGAGTTTAATATTCAGTGGAGAACCCTCTAGTTGAGAGGAAAGAAAGTAAAACACACAAATGGATTGCTTCCACTGTTCCACCTATATTAAATTGAAGTTCCTCCCTAACAGAAAAATAAGACTGTTATCTGAAACTGCTACCTCTAAAAAGTCCATTTTATAAATCTCTATTTTTGTTTTATTTTGTTCTTTTTTTTAAAATCTGCTCTAAAATTTATGACCAGAGAGAATTGAACTTGGATTGCTGTAATACCATGTCAAAAGACCCCATCACTAAACTAAAACTATCTAGTGGTGATGAGGGTAGCAATTTATTCTCCATCACAGGAGCCTTTTTTGACTTTTAACACCATACCCAAACTTGAGTGAGAGGTCATATAAAAAAAAGTAAGCCTAAGAGCATCTCCAATGGTATACTCCATATTTAGAGGGTTTGAAGAGAATATTCTTCAAGATTCCTCAAATATAGAGGGTTTGTAAAAGTTGTGCTCCAATGGCGCCCTCTATATTTATATGAATTAATCTATCATTAACAAATTAATAATATAAATAAAATAATTAAAACTTATCATTTTTTGTACAAAAATTATACCTTTAGAACCGTCTCGCTGAAACATTTTAAATGAGATTAATATTGAATATTTTTAGAGTCATTTTTAAATTAGTTTATTTTAATATAATAAAATAAAAATATTCGTTAATAAAATATTTTTAAAATTAGTTTATTTTAAGACGATTCCTCGCTCGACATAGGAACATCCAAGATCGGGAGGCTCACTTTGAACTTCGGAATGCACTCATTGAATATTTATGGCAAAGACATGGTAATAGAATAATGTAATTTTTTTAAGCTTGATGTATTTTAAATTCTCTGTACTTTAATATTTCATAATGATAAATTTAAAATTAATATTAAAAGTATTAAATATTAGTCTCATTTTGAAGGTTTCGGAAAGACAATTTCAATGATATAATTTTTATTTAAAATAGACGAGTAAATTTAAAATTATATTAATCTAAATAATTAGTTTAATTATATTTAAGGATACAATTGGTATTTATGAAAAGTTATAATGAGATGGGAAGACAAAATTGGAATTAAAATATATGAATAGTATTATAGAGGGCACCCTCTATATGAGCCCAAACCCTTCAAAAATTAAAATATATGAATAGTATTATAGAGGGCACCCTCTATATGAGCCCAAACCCTTCAAATATAGAGGGTTACTGTAGCACCCTCTTAATATAGAGGGTACCCTCTATATGAGCCCAAACCCTTCAAATATAGAGGGTTACTGTAGCACCCTCTTAATATAGAGGGTGGTACAGTTGCACCATTGGAGCCAATGGTACTCCATTTATAGAGGAATGGAGTACCGTTGGAGATGCTCTAACAATTAACAAACTACTGAAAATCCTTGGAAATAAGGCCCGACGATGAGCAAGAGATATTGACTTAAAAGAGGGGACAAAGAAATCAAACTCAATGGAAGATACCTGATAAATAACAAAATTAGTATAACACAATGCTCAAAGGCTACCTATTGCATTGAAATTTTACGACATTCAGTAGCACAACAGAAGTTACAATTATTGTCTCCACCTCTCTTTAATTCAAGTGAGATATGCCCTCTTCAAGAATAACTAAATATACTACAGTAGCAATCCTTTCTACAAAGATAGCCAAGCAAAACTCTTTACATTACCATGAAAAGTTTATAATAGAATGACAAGGTAGTCATCCAAATAAGGGGCCTAAATCAAAATACATTGCTTAAAAACGGTGACTTGTGACTATGCATTGATTCCATTCTTTGGAACTGAGATTGTGCAGCAAAGATTTGAGTTGCGGGTGAAGATTCTGAAGAATGATCCTGCAACTTTGCTTTACCTACAATGTTCAGAACTTGCATTCGATGCAGCTCTTTGCCTGCAAAGGATATGGGAAAACAATCAGATATTAGCATCATTGGATAAAAGTTTATGCCTGAGTTTAAGCCTCGAGGGGCAAGGCATGAATTTAAATGGGTAAATTCAAAAAAAAAAAAAAACCCCAAGAAGTTTGGCCCATTTTGAGATAACCTGTTGGATAATCCAAATGCAGTAGGTGCCATTCTTACTGGCGCTTCTAACTCTCCTCTCCTACTTGTTTTGTTTTTCACAATAGTTGTTTCTCCAAATAACAGAGAGTGGTGAGCAAAAACTTGAGTGCCTCTAAATATAATCCATCACGCTCCCAATATATTTCTCCAACATAACCCTCAAAAAAATTGGAAAGTGCAATAAGTGAATGCTTAATAGAATTTCATGGCAGTTTCTTCAATTATACAAAATTTATAGTAGCATTCTGAAAAATCAGCGATATTTCATGATAGTTTCTTGAAGTTTACCCTTAAAATAACTTATATAAGTGCTAAAATATAAAATTGTAACCCTCAATCCTCACCACAATTTTGGAGTTTTGGTGTAGTGGTAGAGACTTTGAAAATATGCATACAACAAGTTCCTAGTTATAGGTATGGGGTGGGTGGGGGGCAGTAGAATGCTGCATTACCTTCCTCAAGTAAGAGATTTAATGCTCTTTTCTCCAGCTCAAGAGCACATCTACTATGATCAACAGCAGTTAGGCCGAAACACTGTTTACCAAAAGAAATATAAATATGTTAGAGAAGTGTAATTTTGTAAATTCGTCATTTCGCAAATTCGTTGTACCATAAGAGATGACAAACAAACTTACTCTGTTTATAATCCTCTAAACTTGACTGTTCACAGTTCTTCAAGAATGCTTGAAGCTGAATATACCTTTGTTTCCAGTCTTGAGTCCTTGATCTTTGAGGATCAACTGGAGGAGTTTTGGAGTGTTGATTGCTTGGTCCCTGAGGACAAACTCGAGCATTGCAATATTGATTGCTCACTCTCTGAGGATCAATTGTCTTTTCACTGTGTTGGTTGCTCTGAAGATCAGCTGGAGATTTGGAGTTCTGATATCTTGCTCTTTGAGGATCAATTGGAGCAATTTGGTGATTAACTGGAGCATTTGCATCATTCACGAGTTCCTGGGTATCAAGTGGAACAATCGGAGGACTTGGGTCTTGATTGCTTTGCCTCTTGGGATCATCGGGAGCTTTGCAGTCTAGATTACTTGGTCCTCTTGTATCCACTATCTCGTTATTGCACTCTTGAGCTTTGTCCTGCTGCACTTTGAGCTCATGTTTTAATTCATTGTCAAGTTTCATTGACAATAAGGAACTAGAAGAATCCACATTTTGTGACAGTTTCCTCCTTACATATACAAGATGACCATTTACTCCTCTGTTAACATGAGATTGATGGCTTGATGAGCTCAATGAGGAATCAGGATGCTGCCTCTTAGCACCAACTGATGCCATTATGGTATCATTTGTGGCTATTTTCTCTTTAGAATTTCGTGAGTTCTCTGCTGACGTTGACATTATGCTTTCAGAGGTACTTAGCTTAGTATTTTCACAGTGAAACGAGGTGTATTGATCAGTCATCTAGAACAAGCTGAAGAGAATGTCAAAAAACAACAGTAGTAATAGCAGTTAGTAAAACTCCATAACCATTTTTGTGTGAATGATAACTGAAAACGGCAGAAGTACTGGAAAGAATACATATTCATATATGATTACTGCAGGATAAGAATGCAACATTTGGGGTGTGTGTGTGTGTGTGAAAAGTAGTTTTTACATGGTATGTAAGGCTAAGGCTCTTTTCAACACCAAAAAATGGTAATCTAAACAAGGATGTAAACACGTAACTTTACCAGCAGCGGACCCTGCTATTATAAACTTAAGGTCATCTAGTCAAGGAATGAGTAAACATGACCTAAGATGAGGAAATTTCCCGATAAGTATACCAGGTTCAATCGTTGTAACATCTTAGTTTATAAGCCTATAAGCAAGCAAGGGAGGAAAAAACCGCATCTCCTGATTAATGAAGAAATAGGACTGGCTACACCAGAATGTAGGAACATCCTGCCTACAATCTCGGCAAGAGAACTTGGCTAAGGTAGAAGATATAATAATCAAAACAAGTTGGAAATATCTTCATGGTGACATATTTTACTCTAAGATCAGAATTTACCATCGAATAGTAGAAGGCAGATCCAATCAAGCTTGCATCAACACCATATTCTCCATCATTGCTGATATCCATTGGATCTCCATCTTTTGCCCCATGAGTGTCTAACTTTTAACCAAACTTTTTGGGTATAGATATATGAATCCTACTCATCCATTCTCCTCTATAATAAAATGGATTAATTTAAAAAGAAAAACAAATGACCAAAGGAAACTCTCAGCAGACACCAATACATTTAACATGGAAAACCCTTTAGCTGAAGGTAAAAACCGTTGGACCTAGCCTAGAAAAATCTCCAATATCAAAATAATAAGTATGCAAAATTTCTTCCTTAGATACTTGCATCCCTAGACACTTTAGAGGTACACTCATAACAAATAGGAAAGGAAAGAAGACTTGTTCTACACGTGAGAAGGAACACAAAAGACAGGTGAAAATACTCTCTTCTCTTTTTTTTTCTCTCTCCCTAACTCAGGTCTCTATGGCTTGGGTTGAATGTTGTTGTTCTGCCTTCAACCGGAGGAAACGAAGAACATTTATAGGCACAAAACCAAAGTGTCTCTTCGCTGGAGAAGGTAAGCAGCACTCTAGGCCGGTATTGTAGTTCCCTAAAATTGACTTTACCACCATCCCCTCCATTTCATTTTTCATGTGGGTATACCCACGTTCTCTTGTATGGTCACACCTCCATCAATAGGAGGGACCACTACAATTCTCCCCTCCCAACTATTTAGAGAGGTCCACCACTGCTAGCTTCAAGTAGAGATCAATCTTATTCTTAGAAATAACATTCATCATCATATCAGCAGGATTCTTGTGAATATGGATCTTCCACAGCAACAACTGCTTCCCTTTCATTACATCTTGTAACCAGCATTTCGTTCAAGAATGTTACGTGCTATTCTTGTTAATATTAATAACGCTTTGACTGTTCGAGCACATATATTACGTATCTATCCTTCCTTGATAAACCTTTGCATCCACAATATTTTACTTGCTTTTGTAGCTATGATATAGTCTATTTCTTTTACGGATAAAGCAATACACTTTTGCATCTTGGACTGTCAAGATACAACTCCTCGCCGCTGAGTATGGAACATCTTTGGTGTAACATGCACTTTGTCATGCACATCTCCTCATGCTGTAACATTCTCTAGTGAGGAAGGAACCGTCATGTGTTGGAATCTCCATCAACCTCGTTATTTGAAATTTCATCAATTGTTTGGCCTTCATGAATTGTTGTTGTCCCTCCTATTAATGGAGATGTATCCCTAAAAGAGAAAATAGGTGTATCCACATGAAAAATGAAATGAAGGTGATGGCAGCAAAGTGAAATTAGTGAGCTACAATACCGGCTAGTGTGTCGCTCACCTTCTTTCAACAGAGAATTTCTCTTAAACTCTTTCACACTTCAGTTTACTACCCACCCACCCACCCCAACACACATGCGGGCACGCCAGAAAGAGAAAAGAATCAAACAAAACGAAACATCAAAGTTGTTAATGGTCATCTGCGATATAACAAACTACTAACACGTCTTTCTTAGTTGCCTCCATCCCATCTTTTTCCTACTTCAGCAACTAAAAATATTTAATCCTAAAGTAGCTGAAGTGTTGCCTTCATATATTATAAAGTGGTGTATTTTACTACATTCTAAGCATAGCAAAAGCTTTTATCATCAGATTAAGTGTATTTCATGTCAAGCAAGTTGATGGCAAAGTCATATAAACTTTTGATATAAGTATGCTAACTATGATAAAGTTAAAAAAAATTATAATAAAATTGCGATAAACTAATCTTAAGAGACCCTCCAAATCCTGGCTTGCCAAAACTACATACAACATTAACATTTACTATTTATCAACAATTCAGAATTTACAAGCTCAACATCCTCCAATATCGTGAATCTCATTATATCAGGCATAATCATAACATAATCAGGGCTAATATAAGCTACTTGTGGTAAACTTCAATGTCATATGAGACCAGCGAAATTTTAACAAAGTCAACAACCTAACATTTTCTACTAAAAGCACATTGTCTTTCTAAATGATCATACAATGATGAATCTCTTGTGATCATACAAAAATAATAACAATACAACAATCTATAGACTGATCTCATGGCATTGCTTCTTTCTTTACTACTTAACTTCAAGAGAGTCACTTGAATATACCAAAATAGTTCAAGAAAATACATCAAATCAAACTACAAAACCTAGACATCCACTAAAAACACATTTAGTTTAAGAAAGTTTAGAATGTACTCTGCGTGAAGAAAGAAACTGCTGAAGACTATCATCATTCATCAGAAATAATCGACTCAGATTAAAAAGTACTCTCTTTCTATGTTATCAATAGAATAAGGAGGTTCATATACTCATGGGCTTGTAAAACACCAGACAATGTGACTTATTAGATCGAATCTACAACATATACTCTCTCTTCATTGAAGAAAACTGTGATATTTAATATAAAACTGATGATTGTGGTTTTCTTCCTCAATTACATGAATGTAATTTTGTTAACAAATGAGACAGGCATCGCACCAACTTGGCATCACACCAACTTACCTAAATTGCATGCAATCCCTCTTTAAAAAAATAAATAAATCTAACTCTAGCACTTTAATACATAATCTATCCTTGAAAATTTACTAAATACTCCATGAAAGGCTCTTTCTCACAGGAAACATAAGTCTAACTCATGTTACCTTGTACCCTTTCAAGCATAACCCTAACAACCTCGGAAAGATGTAAGATGCAGTAGACTTGGATGCATCTACAGACTGTGTCAATTATTCAATCTATCTGTCACATCCCCCTTCAAACAAACCATACAGCCAAATACCAAAAAACTATGCTCATAATTAATCAACTTTTCGCCCTCCACAATTTTTCAAGAAACCCAGGATCAAAGTTTCAAATTTTATCAAGTCAACGGAACCAATAATGCTTATTGAGATCACATCAAAATCTACAAATACCTATAAAGTATAGACAATTCTTTCGCTTGCAATTCTACCGTACCCAAAACTTGTCCCACTGATTATTTCCATCCACAACTAGAAATTCAAAATGGAAAGCGGCAAAATTAAAGAAGACCGACAAAGGGGCAACTCAAATTTTGATCAAAATTTCTCAGGAACACAAAAGATCCATCAAGAAATTTCACCAAATACAAAGATATCGTGAAGAAGAAGAAAGGGGAAAGTTTCTACCTTTGAGCATTACGGCCGATCTCAGTGGGAGAGCGAAAGGAGAGAAATTTTGGGGAATTTCAAGAAAATAAAAATAAAAGGCTAGCCAAATTGTACAGAGAGGAACTTTGGCTCTAAGGGATGAGAAATGACAAAATGAGACCTTTATTACAGTTTCAGTTCCTCTCTCTCGCTCTTAAAATATTAACGGCTCTTTTTTTTTTTCCTTTCTTTTTTTATCCTCTCTCCTTTTGGTTTTTTTAAAGTCCGGTTAAGGGTTTTAATAAAAAGCCAACCTTTGAGCATATATATATATACTAGTATTTAACCCGTGCAAAGCACGGGCTAGTATTAATCTTTTGGTTTGTTTTATGTGTACATATTTTTATGCATCACTTGCGCTACTGTGATAACACTTTTTGTTGTCTTTCTTAATTTCAGCATCGTTCTCAATTCAAAGAATTATATGTTGTTTGCAAAGTTGACATTTATGTTCAATAAGTAAGATTATTAAATTTACTAAAAAGCACTGGTACGAATATACATTACATACATGTGTAATTACAGAAATTTACTAAACAGCACTGGTTCGAAGCAAATCTCCAAACAAATCTTCAAAAATTTCAAAAACACAAATCAAAGAACAATTCACAAATTGATGGAAACAAATCAATGAAGCACAAAAATGTATATAAAACCAAACAGATTTATCTCCTTACAGCGCATGAAAGCTCTTCTCTCAACCGATCCATACATGGAAGCCCATTATTATTATTATCAGACGAACATGCATTCTCACCAAAATTCTGTTCTCCCTTCATCTTCTTCCCTTTATCACTATCATCATCAACAACATTCCCCACTCCATTTTTCTTCACAGCAACGTCTGTAGTCAAAAACCCGATACGATTAACGAAGCCCAACTAAATAGTGATCAACAAAAAGTCCCCAAATCAGATTATTAAAATAAACAAAATTAGAAAAAAAAACAACCTTTTTTGGCATCCTCTTCCCCATCATCAAGGCAAAAAGTCCCCATTTTCTACAAACAAATTTAACTCTCCATATGTATCTTGCTACTAAAATTCTCGGTAGCACACCTACAGCTACATGCAATGGTGAATCCCAACTTAAAGTTCATACAAACCATAAAAAGGCAGAGACTTTCCTCATTCGTAGTTCTTAAAAACCCCACAACTGACTATCAAAATCACAACTCCAGATCACAACAAATTTCATAGAAATATTCTAATAGCATGCTAAATTCTGCTCTGTAAAACCTTGGTGTTTGTGTTTTGTTTGGTCTTTCTCTCGGCGTTCGTTGGTTTGGTTTCTCAAAGCATCAGTCACAACATTTTGTTCTCTCTGATTTTGTTATTTATGTTTTTTCCCCTGTTTCTTGGGTGTTTTCATAGATTGTCTGAAAATCTCAAGCAAAATATTTGCATATATAGATATTCGTTTTCTACAAAACCCAGAACACCCATTTCAATAAAACCCAACAAACTTGAAAGAAAAACAGGAAGGAAAAAAAAAGATGAGTTTGTGGAAGCTGGTGACTTGAGATTGTGATGGTTTGGTCGTTTCTTGTGCCTCGAATCCCTGATCGGCGTATCCTCGACGATGAGGCTAGCGAGGAGAAGGGCCCCTTCATCCCAGCCAGCCATGGCCGCCGCTGACCTGAACCCGGGGCTGAGAATGCTATTGGTTTCTTTTGATGGGTTTTTTGGGCTCTTGGTTTCTTCAGATGCCATTGTTGTTTGTTTTTGTTCTTCAGAGGGGAGAGGGGAGTTTTCAAAAGACTTGGTGGGGTCGCCGAAGATGAGGCGGTCTTTGAAGGAGGCAGAGGGGGATTGGGCGGAGGAGGGGGAGGAGGAGATGGGGACGGAGACCTCGTTGTGTTCGGGGAGAGGGCAGAGAGGGGAGGAAGGGGAAGGAAAGGAAATCAGCAGAGAAAAGAAAGGGGGAAGTGCTTCACGCCGCTCCTCGGAAGAAAGAGAAGACAAAATGGGGAATGTGAGAGAGAGAGAGAGAGGGAGAGAGAACGTGGGTTTTCATTAACTGTTAATCAAAGCTTTGACGTGGGTTTTGGTTCTGAAAACGTGCGAATTTGGACGGTTGGGGTGAATTAATTCAATAATGGACGGTTGTGGAGAATTGAGGGGTAAATACAAAAAAATTATAAAATTTACTGTTCATTTTAGCTTTTTTATTGTTCTCCTTTAGTAATAAAGAAGTAGATTTCAACTCATGCCTGGTGAAAACAAGGTCAGCTAGAATTTTGTTTTAATAAAAAAAAACATCAGACTAGTGCTGCTCCTAGTTTTACTTGAACAGCGTCGACGTCGGGCAAAAATCCGGACCGGGTCGGGCCGAACTGGGCAAAAATCCGGACCGGGCCAGGCCGGGCCAGCCCGGCCCGGCCCGGTCACAACGGTCAAGTGACCGTTGTGACCAAAAAAGGTTAAGTGTGCGACGAATTTGCACCAAGAGCTCCTAAAAGGCCAAGATCCGATGTGTGGAATTTTTACGAGAAAATCGACGTCACCAAGGATGAACACGGTAGGATCCTCACCCAGAAGGCTAAGTGTGCGTTGTGTGGCAAGATTTTTTAAGCTCATCATAAGAGCGGTACCAACCACCTCAAACGTCATTTAGATAAACACAACAAAGACCAGACTCCTCAAGGTGATATCTGACAATCTATGATTTCTCAATCCTCCTCTTCTGGTAGTCTCGGTAGTTGGAACTATGACGCTGCCAGAGCCAAGAAATGCGTAATCAGGTTTATCATTCTTAAAAACCTTCCTTTTAAATTAGTAGAAGATGATGAATTTGAAGATATGTTTAGAGATGGTTTTTATCTTGCATTTTAAAAAAATTCTCGTCAAACCTGTCAACGTGATATTTTAAAATATTATCAGGAGGAATAAGGAAAAATAATTTCTTATTTTAAAATTTTAAACTGTAAATTTTCTTTAACTTCTGATATTTGGACATCTAGGTTGCTTATATGCATAATGCTTCTGAACAAAGACTTAAAAGATAGAAACAATTTTGTAAAAGAAAAAATATAAAGCCCAGACTAATTCCAAAAGATGTTGACCATAGGTAGAATTCCACCTATACAATGTTAAGTGTAGCAATAGAATATAAAGACATTATAACTGATTTTATAAATTATTATGCTTCTAGTTCTAGTTCTGGTAGCACTTATGGAATAACTGAAGAAAAATGGACAATTATATGTAATTTAAATGAAATGTTACAAGTTTTTTATGATGCTACAATGTTATTATCTGGCTGTTATTATCCAACCATTACTTTAGCTGCTTTACAAATTTTAAATATTCAAATTTTTTTTGGGAAATATCGTATGGATGATACTTTTGGATCTATGATTTTTTAAATGGAGAGCAAATTTAATAAGTACTTTAGGCCTATTCCTCATATTTTTGATTTGGGGGTTCTTATTGATCCATGCTTGAAGGATATTGGCCTTCGAAGTTTGTTACAATCCTTATATGGTAATCAGATTATAGACTTAGATGATGGAACCACCCTTACTGCTACTACTCATCATTTAGCTATTAGAAATTATTTTTAAACCTTATATGATGAGTATGCAGCTAGACATGATGTAGCTACACAACAGTCTACAGCTTCGGTTTCTTCGAGCTCATCTCGAGGTAAAAGTGTAAGTTTTGATAGGTATGCAATGGTAGCTGAGCTAACTGGTGGATCTGGACTTGGATCGTCATCATTGGAGGTTTTTGAAATAGATGAATATTTATCTGCTTCTTTAGTTAAATGTCAAGAAAATGCTTTAGATATTTTGCAATGGTAGAAAGTATATGGATCAGTTTCATATCATATACTTTCCACCATAATTCATGACTTACTATCAGTGTAGGTTTCGACAGTAGCTTCGAAATCCTCCTTCAGCACAGCAGGTGTGACGCCCCTGGGTTCACACAAGGCTGCAGTCCGAGGTGAAACCAGAAATATCAAACCTGCCATGTACCACACCGTGCAATAACATGTTTCACCATCACAATTTCTATCTCTCTAGCGGAGTCAACAACAGGTGTAGTACAAAGCAAGTAAAATGTTATACAAGAATCAACTGATGAAATAATAAAGATCAAATTAATATTTCAACATCTAATATGTTGGAGTACAAATAAATGTTTGAAATAAATAAACTGGAGTTCTCATCAAGTCTCAAAATACAAAATGTCTGACAAGAGAAAATAAGGCACACAGCCTTTACAACTTCTAGAATAAAACTCTCAAATGTCTAAACAGAAGTCTACAGTGGAGCTCAAAGAAAATATAACTAAAATAGATGGCTGAAGCTAAAGTGCATCGCCGTCAACCTGCGACTCTCCGGGCTCCTGGCTCGTTACCTGAAAGGGGGAGGGACAACGAGCGTCAAAGCGCTAGCGAGCAACATCACAACCAACCCCAAGGGATAGGGCTCGTTGTCTATAAAAATACAGTTAATACATAATAATATAAATCATTTACACAAACATTAATGGGTTTTAGTACTTAGGGAAATACAACACGAGCATAGGTACGTCGAGCGAAATAATCCAAATAAGGAAACCCTCATGTATATACCTTATAACTCAAATTGTAGATCCCTAAATATTAAACCCGAGGTTGGTCATAAGCAATAAATAAAGAAAAGAATACATACTCATCTCTACCAAAAAAAAATGTAAACATGTCAAAGCTACAATAGGTCTCATGCACAACCTAGGTAGCTATCATGTCCCAGCCTAATACAATATATCATGTACCCAATTTGATTACGTGACATGCTCAAGGTTTAGCAAAAATCTAAAACATGATTAAAATGAATTATAGTCCAACACGAGGACTTTAATGGATTATAGTCCAACACGAGGACTTTAATGGATTATAGTCCAACACGAGGACTTTAATGGATTATAGTCCAACAAGAGGACTTTAATGGATTATAGTCCAACACGAGGACTGCGTATAAGAAAAGTATGCATGTGTTATAATAGCAGGAAAGGACTTCATGAGTCGACTCATGACAG
This sequence comes from Asparagus officinalis, assembly GCF_001876935.1. Lineage (NCBI taxonomy): Eukaryota > Viridiplantae > Streptophyta > Magnoliopsida > Asparagales > Asparagaceae > Asparagus > Asparagus officinalis. Next base: position 85,021,432 of record NC_033800.1, read on the forward strand.
TCATGGGTCGACTCATGACTTATGGGTCGATTCGTATATGTTAGACCCTAGAGGAGGGTGATTAGGGTCTTATGCTAATCTAATCCGATTATATGCCAATAAAAACTAATTAACAAGTTATCATATGAGCTAGGATAAGCAATATACAATATGATATATCCTAGCAAAGAGATATATAGCAAAGTATATATGCAAGAATATATAAACAACACAAGGGGTAAACAATCTAAACAAGATAGTGGATGATATAGATAATGAGCTAATGACAATGGCGATATAAGATATGAACATAAATATAAATGAACGCCAAAGCACACTCAAACACACTATATGATCACGGAGTTCAGACCTTCCGTCCTACGTCTCCTCTCCCTACTCCCGGGGAGAAATCCACTATCATAACCCGGTTTGGAAGCCGGAACTTCTACACACTCGGTTTTCTAGCTAACCGAAAACTCTACAACTCACTCTTGCAAACCCACTCAACACCCTCACAAGTGTTGGACCTAGCCGTGTCTCCCTCAAGTGCTCGGTTACAACCTTTCCCTAGGTTCGTCAACCGACGCTACTCCTCTTGGGATGATCCCCGACTCTCATCACACACTCCTCTCGGTGTACAAGTGTATTACAAAGTGATCTATACAATTAGGCATAATAACAAGGTGTTTGTTCTCTAATACAAGGTGAGAACACAATGTAGGCTCACACTCAATGTCACACAATCCCACAACCCAATTATATAATGTATGCAAATACAATAAGCTCAATGGTTGTGTGTGTAAACAAAGAGTAAATCAAATCAAACTAAACTCAAATAAATTCTAGCTTAATAAAATGATAATCAAACAATTATATATAAATGTAAAGCTAGATTGAGTTTAGAAACACTTCTCTAAAGATGACAAGAGAGAGAGGGAGAAGAGTTGAATGCCCAAACACCAAGGAATGATCTCCTCAAGCTCTTGTGAAAGTTTCTTCATAAACAAACTCTTGAAACAAACTTAAAAACCCTTAAACAAACTTATAAAACTCTTTTTAAAACTATCTTAAACATCCATGAGAAATAATGAAAGTTGAGGGCTTTTTATAGCCTCTTAAACCAGCCACAAACTACCAAAAATCGAAACTATAAAAAACTAGCCGTTACTAGCCGTTATAGGCTGAAAAGACCAAAATACCCCTAAATTCAGCATTCTGGAAATTTACATATCTGGCTTTGTAAAATCAATTAAAAATAGTAAATCAACTCTAAAAATTATGAAATTTTGAGGAAAGGTTGTAGACATGTAGAAGAACATTTTAGAGAAAGAATTTATGAAAAATTATTTATCATTTGAGAGAAATAAATGTTTGAACACAGATATACAGTTTCTGAAAATCTGCTGACATACACGATTTTGTAAATTCAATTGGGCATAGTAAATCAACTCCAAAAATAGTAAAATTTTGAAAAACGTTTCTAAACATATAGATAAACATGTCAAAGAAAGAATTTCTTGAATATCACTTCCCATTTATGAAAACTCATCTGTTTTGTAAAATATGCACGAACATGTGCACGAACAAAAACATGATTTTGTAAATTCCATTAAACATAACAAATCAATTCCAAACTTGATGAAACTTTGCAAAATATTTATAAACATGAAAACAAACATGTTACAAAAATAAATTTTCAATTTTCATTTCTCAATTGTGAAAACTCATTATTTTGTAAAAACATGCATGAATATGAATTTGTTAAGAACATGTTTTTGACAAAAAGAGTTTAAACGCATATTGAAACTTTATGAAATGTCTTCATAAACATTATAACACATGAATATAAAGTAAACATGGTCAATAAAACAATATCACAAAGTTTTCTCAAAATAGCTCATTTTGTGAGAAAATCCAATATTGTGTGTGTATATGATATTGAGCTTAGAGTATTAAACACACATAATATAAACCTATACTAAATATACCCAAGCTTGATGAAGGTCTTCAATGAGCATGACTTGGTAAACTTTGCGGAAGAAGCTTGTAATTGGATCTTTAACTTGAATTGACGTTGCTTCACTCTACAATTCCGCCAACCTCCATTTGATATCGTCGTTGAAGCGCTATTCCATCCATCCTTCAACTACGTTGTTTGTCTATAATAAATAAGAAAACACAAATACTAGACAAACAACATTAGTGGTAAATTATTTGTTAAACATCATCAAAACAAGAAGGCCAACAGTATACTGACGAGTCGACTCAGCAGAAACAAAAAGACAACACAACTAGATTTCGTGAGTCGACTCATGACAGTCATGGGTCGACTCAACCTGTTGAGTTGACTCATGATGAGCCGTGGGTCGACTCACGAGCTGAACAAAGCATTTCTCCCAACTGTAACTTGTTCAACACGATCCACACTTCCATTTTTCTGATCTACACTTCTATAGTCATCGATTCTCGACTATAATACAGTGAGAAAAACATATTTATTATGAGAAACGATTTTCTTGTAGGTAAAATCTAACATTTAACTCCTATACATGAAAGAAAGCATTTAATCAAAATAAAACTCACATTTTTATTCTTTAAATAAAATTTCAGATCTGGGTTTTCATGAAAAAACTTGTTGGTGGGGATTTAAAATCCGAAATACATGATCTCTAGCATTAACCCTAACAAAGATGTTGATTTATACTTGAAAATAAGTCTTAGGTTCAATAAAACCTATGGAAAACAGTTGTAAACAATTAGAAACATGGGAGAAGGGTTGGGCGAGATGTTACTCGCCTCAAAAGTGATGATGAAAAACCCCCTTCGCTGCAATCCACGAAAAGCCGCTGAAAATCCCCAAAAATCGCCCAAGAAATCCCAAAAACGAGCTAGGGTTTTGAGGGGGAGAAGAGGCTAGGGTTTCTCTAGGGTTTTCTGATGAACAAGAGTGTTTTCGGGTGGGGAGAAACATATATGAGTGGATAAAACCCGACCCGAAACCCAAACAAACCCGACTCAGAAAACCAGAAAAACCCCGATGAGTCGATGGGTCGACTCATGACTCATGGGTCGACTCATGATATAATGAGTCGACTCAGCAGAGACTAAATAACAACAGGACTCGATTTAGTGAGTCGACTCATGACAGTCATGGGTCGACTCATGGACTAGAAACTGCATACTCTGACTTTGCTGCATATAATTGAAATCTAGCACACTCAACCTCATTACTGATGTGCATATACATACTCAAAAATCTACGGGGTCTTACAGCAGGATGTTTGATCGACGATCACAGGACATGCTTAGATCCGTATACTGTACAAGCGGTGATGTGCTTACAAGATTGGTGGAGGTACGAGAAGCGAACGCAAGGCATCGATCGGATGGCTAATTAAAGATAAATTTGAAGAATTGGGACTAGCAGATAGATATAAAGAATAAATAATATTCATCAAATTGTAATTTTTATATCTTAGCTTAAAATTTGTAAAGAATTATTTTGGAAATAGTTGCAAATGATAGTGATATAGGTGAGTAGGTGCCAACCTAGTTGGGATGTACTTATCTATTGTGATGCGATGAATTCTAAAATAAATTTATACTTGTAATTTATAAATAATTTATTAATTGTTAATAAAGAATTTATGTTTATAATTTTTTATTTGTAATTTATGTCATTTTAAGTGATTAATCAAATTATTGTTTTTTATTAATTTTTTGTCTTTTTTTTGTATAATTTAAATTTTAAATATAATTAAAAAAATAAACCGGGCTGGCCCGGAACCCGGCCCGATCGGGCCCGGGCCCGGACCCGGCCCGGGGTACCCGGGTCCAGGCTCCGGTTTTGCCCTACCTAGGCCCGGATTTCCGGGCCGGGCCGGGACGGATGGACACGCCTATCCATCACCCTTAAATCACACCATAAATTTAGATCACATCTCTTCTAACCCTTCTATTTAATGTTATTTTTTATTATATATTAGAATTGTATAATTAATTTAAATTTAAAAAATTAAAAAAAAATATGTTTTAATAAAAATTAACTAAAATTGAGAGATGATGGAATGATGTCTAAAATATCGGAAAAAAGGGAAAAAGAGGAAAAACTTTGTTTTTTATTTTATTTGTTTTTTGATTTTATTACAATAATAAGTCCAAAAAATTACAAATTATTATAATAATAATATCTTATGAGCAATCCAATAGTTCTTCTTGATTAATTAACACTAAAGTAAATAATTATTATTAATAATAGTAAGTTTTAAATATATTAAAAGTAGTCTTATCATCAAAATGCATGACTTATATGCTTATTAATTATTGAAAATTATCCTTGCTTATATTAACAATTGTCCCACTAAAATATCTCATTTTAGAAAATTACTTTTAATTATCCTACTAAAATATCTTACTTTAAAAAATTATCTCATACTAAAAATTGTTCCACTTCTATCAAAAATATTCTAGTTGACTAACACTTAGAGAAAACAATGTTATTTATTTAGTTTGTGGATAATCATATTATTCAAGAAATTTATTATTTCTAATTATCTTATGAGCTTAACTGTAGAAAAAGCAGGTATTTCACTGTTTAGATTATTAATTGGGTTGTCCTATAAAATACTTCTAAGGAGATTAATTTTTCCTAAGGTGGGGTGAGTCAAGTAGAACTTAAAAGTAGAATTAGGATAATTTGTAGAATAAAATTTTATAGTGTTAGAATTAGAACTAGAAAAAAAATTACAGTGTTAATCAACTAGAGCTGTAACAAGACTAGAACTGGGATAACCGTACAAAATTATCCCACTTTTTTTACTTTTCAATATAAAATTAAGAGTTCCAACCTCTCAAATTATCCCAAGTTCTAGCTTGGAACTAGGTTGGAAGAAACCAGAACTCTCCATTTTATTTTCTTTATTTTTATTTTTTCTTTACCTCTTTGCTTAGATGATCATCACCATCATTAGACCATGCTTTCAGATTGGATATCGTCTCCTCTTAGGGGCTGTTTGGTTCAATTTCTATATAAAAGAGGAAAAAAAATTACTCAAAATTTGATTTCCTTGTATTTTTATAAAATTTGTAGGAAAAATTTATAGAACTCAAAAGAGTATCATATTTCTTATTTTTTTGCTATATCTTTGTTTGGTTCAAAGTATGAAAAAGTTTCTAACTTTATAGAAAATATGTTATTTTCCTTTTCTTTTGTTTGGTTGGATGTCACTTTATAGAAAATAGCTTACTAACAATGCCCGTGGGAAATTACATGGGAAGGGTACTGATGTACTTAATTATTGTTTTAATTTATGCGTCATATTTCTGGGTGATTTTCGTCCATTTTGAGCGGAAATTAATTTATATAAAATGGGGTAATTTTCTGTACTTTATAGAAAACTTTCCTGTAAATTTTTTTTGAACCAAACACAGTTTATAAAAATCTCCAGAAAAGTTTTATTTACAAAACTGCCACTATCAACCATTTTCTATAAAGTTTTCTATAAAACCACTCAACCAAACAGCCCCTTAGTCATCTTTTATATTTTCTTTTTTATCGTATATCATAATAATATAATTAAATTAAAAGTAAAGAAAGTATAGATCCTTAATTTATTTGAAAATAAAATTGAGAGATGACTAAGGGGCTGTTTGTATAGATACTTTATAGAAAACTTTCCTGTAAATTTTTTTTGAACCAAACACAGTTTATAAAAATCTCCAGAAAAGTTTTATTTACAAAACTGCCACTATCAACCATTTTCTATAAAGTTTTCTATGAAACCACTCAACCAAACAGCCCCTTAGTCATCTTTTATATTTTCTTTTTTATCGTATATCATAATAATATAATTAAATTAAAAGTAAAGAAAGTATAGATCCTTAATTTATTTGAAAATAAAATTGAGAGATGACTAAGGGGCTGTTTGTATAGATACTTTATAGAAAACTTTCCTGTAAATTTTTTTTGAACCAAACACAGTTTATAAAAATCTCCAGAAAAGTTTTATTTACAAAACTGCCACTATCAACCATTTTCTATAAAGTTTTCTATAAAACCACTCAACCAAACAGCCCCTTAGTCATCTTTTATATTTTCTTTTTTATCGTATATCATAATAATATAATTAAATTAAAAGTAAAGAAAGTATAGATCCTTAATTTATTTGAAAATAAAATTGAGAGATGACAAACAGAGATATCAGGGAGCAAAAAAGAAGGAAAATATGAGAAACCTTTTTTAGACTTGTACTATAATAATAATTAAAAAATAAAAAAAACTACAGCATATATATTATATAATAATAATTGACAATACCTTATAGTCTAACAAAAAGTTATTTAATAGTAACTAACATTCTAGTAAACAAGTATCAATTAATAATAGGAAGTTTAAAATACATGAATAGTATTTATATCATCAAAATGCATAAATATATACTTCATGATCATCAAATATTTCATTTAATTAGAATATCAGGCTTCACCAAATTGTTCTCAACTATCCCACTAAAATATCCCACTAGCAAAACATTATTCCAATTTTAAGGTTATCCAAATTCGCGTGAAAATGTCCCAATTGGCTAACACCCCTTAAGAAACTTAATTTGGTTTAACTGTATTTGCTTGAAGCCAAATTAGCTTGGGGCTCGTCTAAAATGAAAACGAAGCATATCCAACAGAGTCCGTATTGATTTTAAGAACCTGACATGAGTATATTTTTGATTAATTTCCTCCAAGGTTACCATCTATGAGATGTCTTAACGGTTACTCTTCAAAGCGCGCGTAATAAGGTAATGTTCGTTCATCATCTCATAAATAGGCTAAGCGCAGCGGCCGGAGCCCACAACTTCAGTATACGTCTAAAATACGTCGGCATGGGAAAAGCATATTTTCTTCTCCATTCAAATACCATCTCAAGCTCACCACAACATCTATGCACAAAGAATATAATGAGCTGCAAATCTTTCAAGGCCCAACACCACAAATTATTCAAAAGGAATGACAAGACTAAAACATATTCAGTAATCAACCCAATTTGTCGAATATAGACAATTCACAAAGTATTAAAAGTATGTATTTACAAAGATCCTGGGTTTTTTAATAGAGCATATCCATAAAAAGAGAAAGAAGATGGGAGGAAAGAAAAACGAAAAAAGAAGCAACCCATAACTTCCACAGGAGTACATAAAGTTCAAACCTCTTTTAACCAATACCTCTAATCCCTCCCACGCTAAAAAATAGGAAGTGAATAACTGCTTGTCCTGGCTTTTCTTGAAGGAAAATATATAGGAGAAATGATAATCATTGAGACCCATTTGCGACTAGTATCTGCACCGCGTGATGAGAGTCTTTACTGACCAAGGTTTCCCAAAAGCCTCTCCACTGCAGCATGAACATTTCCAGCTGTGGCGCTGAGTGCACGAATGTTTTCCTGAGTGTCGAAGAAACCCATTTCCTGGAGCTGGGTTAGCTGTGTCGCATACAACTCTTCTGGTGGAACTGGAAAAATGGTGGCAGATAAAAAGAAGTTTTATTTAAACATGTAATCGATAAAAAGTGAATTAACATAGGGTTAATAGCATATGGACCTCCTAACGTATCGTGCTTTAGAACTTATTGTCCATGTAGGTTGATTTTCACATAGACCCTCAAGTGAAATTATTTTCACTCTTTTACCCTCGGTGAAATTTTCGCAGATGTTTACACCTGGGAAATTAGTGTTCTATCTGAGGGTAAAAAAGTCAAAAAGCATCCAAGCGGACATCTGCCAGAATGAAATTGCAGGGCAATAAATATCCGAAGTGTGATATTACAGGGTCTGTGTGCAATTAACCGATTAACATAAGTACAGATGTTAGAATGCCTAACCATTGGAGGGATTGGGCACACCGAGACCACCAGCACCAAGTCCCCCGAACATGTTCATCAAGAAATCCATGTTTGGCATCCCTGCAGTACAATGACATGATAATAAACGACAGGGAAAAGATCTACTTGGTTGATGAACTTTGTAGCTTCTGTAGGAGAAAAACAGATTCATATTTTATATTTAGAGGAGGTCCTTACCCGCACCACCAGCGGTCTGGTTTTGTCCCCTGCATTACACCAACGAAAATAGAAATTAGAGTTCCACAGAAACATGGGAGGGGAAATGAAAATTGATCACCACAAATGATGAGAGCTTTTAAGCTTGAATTTTACAATAAATCAAATGTAATCGCAAAAATCCATATATATCTACTATAAACTTTACATGAATGTTTGAGGTAAGGTGATTTGTTACTTTCATAGTTGGTTATCACCTCTACATGAAAAGGAAAACCTCACCATACTAACTAAGAGACCCAATATAATTAAGCCCCGTTCAGCCACCAAGTGGGTCTACTGTGGCTCCCACTCCCTTCCACAACAGAAAGAAACCAGCCCAATAATCAAAACAGAGGGGAGTAAGGGAAGAGGGTTAAAGTTTAACCAGACCAATATACAGACCAAGAAAGATGGAATATTGGAACATGGTAGATACGCCAGCATAAATGCAGTTGGTTGATTGAAACCCCTAAACCCGTGACTAAAGAATATAATACTTAAACGGCCAAGGGTCAAAATTTTTAACGAAAAACTTTCTACAATTTACTTGCAAAATGCAAAGTAGTATCTTATTGTGTACTAGAGATATTGAACCTCTTCGGAAAAGAGTGACTGCAAGGACATGAGGTGCTGCAGGAAAAGAGGAAAAAGTTATTCAGGAAATGATATGAAATAGAATCTCTTGGTAATTAAAGTCAACCTGCATTGTTTCAGGGTTAGTCATCTGGCGAATAAAATCTGGATTTTGCAACATCTCCCTTAGCTGGGGATTAGAGTCCATTGCAGTTTGCAGCTGGGGATTCAGACTAAGAACCTAGAAGCATTTTAGAAATTGAAAATTAGCAAAAATACATTTTTTACTGCTATTTCAGTAAATAAATGTAAAACAAATCACAATTAACCTGATTCATATACTGAGGGTTGGAAATAAGACTCTGCATCATTTGATTTATTGCCGGGTTTTGCATAACCTGACTCAAGGTGGAAGGGTCAGGCATGCTGCCAGCCAGACTCTCCAAGTTTGGTATTCCAAGGCCGCCTAACCCAGCAATGCCAGGTGCTCTGGCTTCACTCACAGATCTTGCATTGTTTGGTTGCGTACCTCCTGTGTGCGCAAAATTTCATAAGTACCATACTATTTAACAGTACAACCTTACAGCTCATTGATGAAGAATATGTTTAGCAATTAGCAAATCCTTCTTTTGCGAAACCTTACAAGGGCCCTATTACTTATCTTTAAAAAATCCATTTAAGTGTGTAAAAGAATAAGGAAGAATGTTTGGTAATTCCAGTAACTTTTAAGGATCTATGTTAAGGGGCAAAACAGTCTTTTTATATGGGATGGAGTTGTTGGAGGTGATCGAGGGATTAGTCGAATTCTTGGAGATCCAGGGACATGGGATGGAGATTTTGAATTTCTTAAGAGGGAAAATTAGTATTTGTAACATCAATAAGTAAACCTCCTTAAAAGGGCGAAAAAGAAAAGACGGAAAATCCCAACTCATTGCCTTCATCCTAATGGACAAAGCAATATGTAAAATCTACCAAACATGTCACTTTAACCCTTATAATAAGTTGCCAAACATGCCCAAAGAAACAACAGTAAATCACCTGTGTTTCCCCAAGGGTTAGGCAGTGGATTGGTATTCGGAGCAGGAGACCCAGCAGTTGCTTCAGAACCAGCAGTTGTTGAGTTCGTTGACCGATCTGTGGTCTGTGTAGTGCCTTGGTTCCCCAAAAGGGCTGCGAATGGATTTGACCCTGCCCCATTTCCAGTCTCCCCTGCCATTGTTGTGGCATTCAGAAATGGCTCCTGAACAGTTTCATACATGCGCCTTAGCATATTAAATCCTTCTGGGGTAGATTCGATGTTGCTCATAGCTCTATCTGTGTTGCGCATCATTTCTCTCATAATTTCAGGATTCCTTGCAGCTTCCAGAGTCTGCCTAAGAGTGCTGGGGTCATTAAGTACATGTGCAAGTTCAGGATTTCGGTCTATTATTTCCCTCATTTGAGGATTGTTCATAATCAAGTTGCGCATTATGTCAGGGTTGTTCATCATGTTTTGGATGGCGGGCAAGTTCATTAATTCCCTCATCATGTTAGGGTTCTGACTTAGCTGTTGCTGCATCTGATCAAGCTCTGGAAGTCCAAATAAACCAGAACCACCAGTGCTGCCCAGACCATTGAGTCCAAGACCAGGAAACAATGAACTACCAAGACCTTCTCCCCCAAGACCAGCACCTACACCTCGTGTAACTGCCGAATTGCTTCCAGTACCTGAAGCCCCAAGGTTGCCTGCTCCTGCATTAGTATTAGCCAGGGTTGGTTGTGCTGCAGCTCCACGAACCAAATGAATAGTATGATCGTTTTCAACACCTAACAATGATACAGTAGGACCAGTTTTCAGTCATAAGCATGAAAGGAATGAGGAGAAACAAGTTTGTATGGACATAAGAATCATGCTCTTAAATTCCCAGACGAGCAAATTCTTCATAATCACAAAAGAAAAAAAGTCAAATCACAACTAAAATCAAATAAAATTGAAACAATAAACAGTGACCTTCAGCACCAAGTGAATAGCATGATTGCTACCAAAGCTTGTGCGCCTCTAGAGCCTCCTATAAATAGAAGCCTATAATAGCTGACTGTTACATTTTAATATGTTATTCCGAGGACCAAAAAAATATTGTAAAAATTCATCATTCCTTATCTCTAACATAGTTCACTCAACACCACATTACCACAAATTCTCAGCACAGTGGCATGTGTGATACTTCAACTATTTAGTCAATTTCCTATAGTCTAGGAGGTGATCCTGAGATTATAAATTTTCAAAAAACCAGACCAATCACCAAGAACTGCATAATAAAATGCTTTCATGATTCATCTATAGAAAACTGCAGTATCAAATTTCCCAGCGCTTCTCTGTTTATGTTAAGCCAGTAACAAGAAAAGAATACAATCTTGGTTTCAGTGTAATATTGGACACTATTGAATTCAGTAGTTTCAGAGCCTTGGTAACACAATCTAGAAGAATAAAAAAAAAAATTGACGATAACATCCAAATCTGCATATTACTTGTCCATAATTGATGAAGTTTTGAAGGAAGATTTTACAAGAATAATTCTAAAATTTTAAAAGAATAATTCCATCTATGCCATATCCAACACTGACTTGTATATAAAATTAATTAATATCAAAGATATTAAAAAGTTTCTTGTTACAAATCTCCAAATGTTTTTCCCCCTTGTTTTGAACTTTTTTTTACTTTAATTTATTGATTTCTGATATTTCGTACAACTACCTTATCTTCTCACCTCGTCATCATAATTCATAATGAACATGGATTTGCGTAAGTACTTTGAGTTGCTTACTACTAAATATTTCATGAACTAAATGTTAGGCACACGTCTTATGATGCAACTGATAAGTAATGCATATACACAGAACAGTTCACATGTTTATATAAAAGCAAATGTGATTTTTATGAATCATATGATTTTTTATATTTTGATCGGGATTTAAAGAAAATCATTGACGTTGATGGTTTGATGCGAAAAAAATTGTTTAGTGGTTGCAGAATAATAACATGAACTGTTAAGGCTGGGGGCTGTGGGGGGGGGGGGAAAAGAAACTCTAGATGTAGTCGCAAAACCAAATTGTCATCTATAAGTTTTAGTTTATACCTTTTGCATGTTAGTTTTGGCCGATTTTGTCCTGTAACTAAACAAAACTACAAAACCTAGTCAGCATCAACAGATCAGTCATCTATAACTTTTATTTTTTATTTTTTATTTTTATTTTTTGTTTTTTGCATCTGAATTTTGGTCGGTTTTGTCCTGTAACTGAACACAATTACAAAACCTAAGCAATATTATGTGCTGGTTGTACTTATAGGGTTTAGTACAGATTTAACTCATAAATACTCCAATCTGCTATCCTGAGGTGATTTGTTCTTGAATAAACTACTAAAATTTAGACTAACACAACATAAGACTTAACAAGTTTCTTCGTTATTTGGTTCTAATTAAACAACATGCAGGAATCCAGTAACCAGTTGTAGAATACCTTTGTAACTATTGCAAATTCAATTTCAACATAAATTCAAACTAAAGCAAGCAGACAAAGTAAAACAGAGGAGCCTGTTCATTACAGCTTATGCACTCAAACTGTTGCTAAACCATTCTGTTTCAAACCGCCTCAATCAAACTAACACACACAAGTCAGCCAGGATCCAAAGGTCTGAAAGGAACCTTACAGAAGCAAAAGCCCCTGTTAAGGGATTAAGTGAACATTCAGCATAACAAAACCCGTGTTACTACCTTTAGCCAGGACCAATATAAATCCGACTATCATACCAGCTTTATCACGGGCCACTACAAACTTTGATTTACATTGATAATACTGAGAAAATCATTCGAGCAGAAGACTAGATATTTAAGGGTATCTTAGCCAATGATATCCCACAAAAACTCAATTAAAAAAAACCCAAGAGAAAACCTGCACATGGTTATTTTTGTTCGGAACTTGTATTTGTCTCCTCATTTCATTTCCCTATAGCCAGGATAGCAGGGTTAAAGTTTTGTAAGAAAATCATGAAAGCCCAAAGTTTTTAAAAATACTAATAGTTCTATATTTGACTAGGTTTTAGGTAGATCAAAAGGTTAACTAATATTTCTCAATGAGCCTTGGATCTGGGGTAATATTTATCCAACTGAGAGAAAAAAGCAAGTTAGATTATCTTTAACGGAGTTAGGGACTGATTAATTCACCAAGAGAATAGCAGCCTCAAATAAAAGTGCAAGCAGACTCAAGTTTACATGCATCAGTCTCATACATTTCACAGCTCCATAGTCAACTGTCAGTAATTTGGAAAGTGGTCTGGCAATAAGACGCAGAAGCCTGACAGTGGAACGTGTTTAATACATATCATATTGTTCCATTCATATATTGTATAAAACTCGTGATAATTTACTTTAACAAAAACAGACAGAAAAGCATGAAGACTTTACAGAGAAATTAAAACTAAAAGCAGTAATTCTAGTAATGGTAGCCCTTTCATTGTTGTATACACGGTGAATGTATTCTAAGGAGATCCACGGGATGGTCTATGTCATATTGCGGGTCAAAGCTTTTATGAAATGTGACTCCATGTACCGGCCTAACTGTTAAGTTTCTGATGCTTTCAGAATATCTTCCTGGATCTTTACTAATCTAAAATAACCCAACATCTCCTTTTCACACTGATTTTATAGCCTTAATTCGCTACATAGAAGCTGGAAACTCAGCCACCTCATGTGATGGCCATATGGTAATGAGCTTATCATCTCAACATAGTATGGGTGTGAACAATGTTCAAAAACACGGTTTTCTTATCCATGCAATCCGAGAGCAAGTCAAGATTAATTGCATTATGTTCCGATTAATCAGATTATGCGGAATTATGCGTTTTTGAAATTTTTAACGTATATTTATTATTTTTTATACATAAAAATGTATATAATTCATAAAAGATGGATCATATATTAAGAAAAATGCCAATATACATGTGACTGAATAATCGATAACTAAGTAACTAAGTAACCACTCAATCCAATGCATCCATTATCCATGCATATCATAATTAACTAGCTACTCAGATAAAAGTTACTAATTAAACACTAGATTAAAATAAAAAGTTCATAAACTAAAAGTAGAAGATGGTGAACACTACAAGGAAAAGGCGGTGAAGAGGGGATCCAGTGGAAGATGGAGAAGACTGGAAGATGAGAGCTTGCCAGCGGTAGAAGAGGAGATCCGGCGCGGCGGCTAATGGAGAAGGAGAGTCCACGGTAAGTTGATTTCGGGTTTCATTTCATTTTTTTTAAGTCAGATGGAGCAGAAAGTTATCGGGTGTTTTAGATAAGAAGTCGGGTAGGTATCAGGTTTAAAACATGTTCGAGTTCATTTTTTTGACCCGAAACCCATTATTACCTGGAAGAAAAAAAGCCTCTATATTCATGTTATGCAGTGCGAGTAAGCAATTTTCGCTCCATTATGTGGTTGGCCGCATAACTGAGCGAATCAACCCATTTCCCAGCAGAAATGGACCAATTCCGCTTATTCGTCCGCATATGCGGGCCAGTAAACCGTCTTTTAGAACACTGGGTGTGAAGGCTATATGATAATGAGTTCATCGTCTCAATATACTTCAGATATGGGTTAGTCAATTTTGTGAAACTACAAATATAATGAGTTATTGATAGCTCAAAAGACTGAAAGATGGTTATGAAGGATTGCAAGCATATTACTAACACATTGCATTACTATGCCATGTGTGCCAGACGACATTAGTTAAGCCTTTACCCCAAACTTTGAGGTCGAGATAATATGAATCTATTTTCCTCGTTCAGCTCTTTTAAGGCCATGTTGGCATGTTCTCTTCTGAACAATGTTTTAAATTGCTATTGCGGCCGCCATGTCCGACATGTCGGATTTGGGGACTCGCTGCAAGGAAATCTCAACTTTCATATTGTATGACGTTTTTGACCCAATATCAGGGACATGTTAGTGAATTTTGGAAATTAGGCCGGTTTTTTTCTATTTTTAGATTACGGCTTTTAGGTTTGGGTTTACATCGCTATAATACACCTTGTCACATGCATATATGAACAATTTGTTCAAACAAAACTTGTTATTTTGTAATACATGCTTCTTTTACTTTTAACGTCTAAAAGTTTCCGTTGAGCTTTTGCAGTTGAGCTTCAAGAATGTTAACAATAGGTAGAGACCTATTCTATAAAGAAGTGATTGTTCATGCTTCAACAATTAAAATAGAAGCTCAAATTGAATGTTCCTTGCTAGTTGTTAGTCTTGTAGATTACATTTTAGAACATTATATTATATATCACATCATCAAATTTGGCACTCCAATATTTACTGCCTATCCCCGATATTTTCCCGATTTTTGCAATCTGCTATGAATTTTGACCTTCCGACATGTCCCCAACATTCGATATTTAAAACCTTGCTTCTGAACTAGAAAGTAGATATCCTTTCTTACTAACAAGCCATCTTTCATATGACACCGATTCAAGTAACGGTGAGGAATGGGGGAAAACTCAAGCTAAAGTTACATGTACCAAATGATGTCAGCCACATCTTGGTTCTTCTGCATTACCAAGATTATCTATCTCTAGCAATAGGATCCAAAGATGTTCAACATATGAAGTCATTGGCACATATATATTAATCCCCATTATTACAAGATGATAACACATCTATCTTTATCCACCAAGCCATACATCTTCTACAGTTGACAATCCAAATTGCTTCCAGCAACTTTTTATTAGATGATGTTCAAATGTTGGTGTGCATCAGTTGAAGAGTCATCATTCCAATAAGACTGGGGTTCTTCATAACTGTAGGTACTGGTAAAATAATTCAGACAAAGGATTATACCTGCTATGACCCAGATATTCATGTCTAATAATTGATGCCTGAAAAAAATCTTAGGTAGTTGTAAGTGAAACTCAAAATCAAAGCTACCAATTTGCTAAATATAGACACATCACACATGAGGATTATAAGTTGAAATATCCACTGGATAGACTCATTAAGTGACAAGAATGATAAGGTGCGTCATCTAGTATCCATCAACCATAGAAACATAATGTAAAAATACACTGGACAGATTAATTATGTATTAAAAGATCACAAGCATCGATATGTTATACTGTAACAATTTGGAAGCAAACTGCAAACATGTCATGCGACCTGCCTTAGCATAAACAGAAACTATCATCAAGAGTATAAACTAGTCGCTTTTGTCCTAAGGCCATGTTTGGATTAGATTATTTTGACTTAATAACCCTTTATCCTCTAAAATAAAATAGTGAGACATCTGATTCAAAATTTTGGAAGGGATTACATTGGACTATTTAATCTGTTAAAATAAAATAGTCCAGAGATTCCAGCTAAATGAGGGGAGGGGATGTTATTATAGTCTTGGGACTATTTCCCACTTGGGATCAGGTCCGAGAAGACCATGTTACCCTTTAATTTTCTTAAACATTATATAGGATTCCGCTCTCCAATTATTTCCTTGGACTGTGGCCATCATCTACCAAATACAGAAAGTTTAAAAAACGAACTGGAAGATCTGAACTCAGCAGAAAAAGAAATCTGAATACTCCTGGTGAGCAACTCTTAGCTATTTAATTCATGGTTTGTAATATGTTAGTTCTTTGGTAATTTTTTCACTCCACTCAAAATAATCATTCTTTATTTCATCTTTTCTTAACATTGCATCATCCTTCGGAACTGTGCTGGGCTTTGGTAATGTGATAGAGCACAAAGAAATAAATGTGAGTGTTAAAAGGCTTGATTTAAATTGCCTGGACATTACATTTAGGTGGACTAAGTTTTTTTCACCCTCTATGTTTATGCCAAAATTGCAAATTATGGCTAATTAGGTTTGATTGTCTTGACATCTATTTATGACTTTCTTGAAAAAACGTTAAATTAAATTAGATGTTTGACATAAAAAATTTACGTGAAACAACCAAAATTGACGCAGACTTAACTAAAACATGGTTGATAGGTAGAAGGGCATTGTGGACATTTGATGTTGCATTTTAACCCTATACTACTTTATAATGACAAGTCCCCAAACATGATACATATTAGAGATGTTAATAACAAATTGAACCAAACAGATTATTACAAATTTAACTCATTGTAGTCCCCAGAATAAGAGAATAGCAATATCCTATGACTATCACGAGTTAAATTAATCCAATGATAAAACAAATCCCCAATCCAAACATGGCATAGTAGCACACTACCACATGACTCATATAACGTGTTATGACCAGGATTCCAAAAGCTAAGATAAGGACAATAGCCCCTATAGAGATCTAGAACAATAGACAATAGACATGCTACACAACAATTAGAACTGCAAGACTATAATCAAAAGCAAGAGAAGTTTTCCTAAAGTTCGAAGGAAAAAAGCTCTCTGAATACTGAAAAGCTCTAGTGACATGTTAAATAACTGTTAAGAACAAAGGTGTGCTCCCAATTTCAACCCCCAGCTAGCGTAAAGGTTAGGTTTATCTAGAACTGTCTACTTTCATGTGGCATTGTGAAAACCGCTAATGGTGCAGCTTGTACACCATTTTGATTAAGCAGGTGTAGATGGGTAAGCTACCACCATATTCCTATTGCTGAAAACCATATTTAAGTTTTGTAAATAGCCTTAACTAGTATTGACAGTCTTGGTTTCAACCTTAAAAGTTCACAAGTAATATGAAAACGAAGATAAGCTTCAGCAATAGATTTTTTTTCATACATCACATGAGCATAATTGATTTTTCCTCGACCACATGTCCTTTCTTTAATCCATAGAGTCATAGACATCATTTAGTTCTTTTCCAATAAAGTGTGAATGTTAATCTTTCTCCAAAAGTAACAATATTTAATTGTAGTAAGAGGTAGAATCACATTTTAGGAAATAACCAAGTTTTGTGAACATTAGATCTTGTTATAAATTCTAGTCCTCCAAAAGCCCAACTCTATAGAACTCTCATAGCTTATCCGAAAGAAGAACAGATTCAACAGAACCATCTTTGACAGACTTTCAATGGTTATTAGCCTCCAAGAACCCAAGTGGCATAACATTTTGCGATGACATGCATATAAATTAATCCAGATCATTTTGATGCTTCTGCCAAATGTTTCTAGGTTCTAATTTCAGTCTGTTGGACCTCTGAAGGTTCAATTTCCTTATAATCCTGAAAGAATGCTCTCGTAGGTCATAACAAATAGTCGAAAGCACTGAAACTGAACGTATGATTATCCCTTGGATCATTGTATGTGCCAATTTTGAAGGTTTTGCCCCATGCATATAAGCATTTTCCCCTCTTATTAGATAGTTTTCTAGTAGGGAATCAAATTAAGCATGTATTGTTCACCAATTGTTGTTTTGGCCCTCCAGAACAACCTTGGGCCTGAATTGGTCCTGGTTAACCCATCAGTGTAGCAGTCATGTGTTCTCTTTCTTTCATTCTTTTTTTCTTTTTCTTTTTTTCCAGGCAGGAACATGTGTTTTCTCGAAGTTTAACTTAAATTTCAGGCAATAGCTTCCATTTGTAGCTCAAGCAAATAACCACCTAGCAGTGTCAAACCTCGTCAATCTTTGATGAAATAATTGATGCGTTCACTTAGAGTTCACTTAAATTCAGGTAACAAATTCTACTTGTAGCTCATGCTAAAATACCCAAGTACCAGAGTCAAACTTCACAAAAGTTCGATGAGATAACCTAAATATAGAACTGCTTGATATGGGAAGCTTAAGTAGACTATGCCACATATTTATTGCAATATACAAAATTAAGAAAAAGCAACAAATAGTAAATAAAAATGGAAATACACAAGCTAGGCATGTCTAACCTAACCTAGAAATTGCATTTCAAACAGGTCCCAAACAAACCACAATATATTTAACAGTTTCTCGATTGGATAAAAGAAATCAAACAAAAATGACAGAAAATGACTTCGTAATAAATATAGATATCTATACATGAGACACTAAACTTCCAAACATTCAAAGATGAACCACTAGAACAAAATAGAAACAGAAATTAAATTTGAAGTGGTCCGACTTTCGTCCGCCACAATAAGACATAAACACACATGCAACAGACAGAGCAATAAAGTTAAAACATATTCCAAGGCAGTGGAAAAGAAAAATAAATCCATCCCTCCTGCCAACAATTGAACAGGAAAAATCCTTCCAACTTAATTATGAAGATAAATACTAGTTCAAGCCTTCTAACTTTAATTGCCACATTAGTGGCATTACTGTCTCTTCCCTAACTTAATTCCAAAGATCATGTTACTTAATTAATGATTCTTAGCATGAAACCCAGTCATACAATCATTCCACTCCTGACTATTCTCCGTCAGTACGCGACAAAATTACAGATAAGCATTAATCAAGCAAATCATTGTCTCCACACATATTGTGTTCACACACCTGAGCTCATGTAACTCCTCAAATACAGCTAACACCTATACAAAACCCTCCCCACTACCATTTTTTTTAATAAACTACATTTAGTGCTGAAGTCCAAATACTGAATAGAAAAGTTCCTTCAACTTGATGCCTGCATGTAATAGTGATTCCTAAAAGTAATCACTTCAAACATTACCGCCCACTTTTAACTATCCCTTCCCATTTTAGTTTTATATAATCATTCAGCTTCCATCTCTCCCAATCAGCTAAGTCACAAAACTAGGGTTAAGCATTCAGCAAAGAAGCCTAGACAACAAGGAAATTACAAACAATTGATCTGCTGTCTACAAGCACCCAAACTCAAATAACCCAATCATAAACTAAATACGGTTAAATCTCATAGAAACTACCGCACTAAAAGTCTCATACCTAATTTCTTCCCCCCAATTCAAAGCTAATTGTGAGAAATTCATATAAAAAGATTAAAAAAATCGAGAAAACAGTTTAGTACCATAGCTTGCTAGGGTTTGATCGTCCTTCAAGATCCGGCCTTTATAGATCAGCCTCTGCTGCGCGGCCGGCACATCGCACTTCTCGGCGAGAAGCGCCTTGAAAGTCTCCACCGTTGCATCGAGCGGCGTCTCCACGGCGATCTTGGACCCGTTGGAGTACCGTATGTTGACGGTGGCGGTGGAGGAATCGCCGTCGCCGTCTCCGCCCATGAGTTAGAGAGATCGGAGGGATTGAGAACCCTAACCCTAAGTTAGAAGACAGAGAATTGGGGATTTTGGATCGCTTGAGGTGGAAGAAATTGGACAGGAAAGAGGAGATTTATTAGTTGAGCAGCGGAAAAAGAAAGGAATTTTAGACGGGGTTGGCTGTTTAATGCGCTGTAATGGGTCGGGTCCGTGTTCGGGTGCGGAACGGCGTTGGTATTTTGTTTATTTTATTTATAAGGGGATAAAGGATTATTCTAGAATCTCAGTTGCGGGCTTAGTTAGTCTCACGTAATTGCAATTAGGTCCCTAAATCTTTCAACGTGTTCCAAATTAGCCCGCCTGGTCCGCTATCGTTTGATTCGGTGTAGTGCTCCTTCTAAATGATACGTCCCTCGCTTTTTCTCTCCCTAGCTTCTCATGGTCTCCATTTCCCAGTAACATGTTACCTTCGCTAAAATCCCTCTCTTCACCAAAGTCAACAAATCCTTGTTCTTCATCTAGTCAATGTCTTGACAATGTTTAATGATAGACTCGTTATTAATCTATATCTATTTATATCTATATCTATATCTATACTTTTATAAAAAGAGAATTTAGATGTTAAAACTTTTAATTTTCTTTTTTCCCCCTCAAATTTTAATAAATTCTAACTATGTCACTATCTATAATTAATCTTTTATTAAATAAATATAACCACTTATTAATTATGCAGCTCATCACATTCCTAAATAATTATAATTATCAATAATATTATAACTATTAATTACAAAACAATAATATAATAAAATAATTTATAAAATAAGTATACACAATTATTGACAGTAACCAATTAAATTATTATAATAAGTATTATTTATGAATTATAGTAAAATAATTAAAATAATAGTATACATAAAATAATATATTACTAAATACCTTTAAGAATTATACTGTAATTCAATGAGCAACAAGATAAATAGAATAAGTATTTAATGCATGAATAGTGTAATTATTTTAATAATATCACATAAATTATGAATTATACTATTTATTAAGTGTTATATTATTAAATAAATCAAATATACAATTTATTATTATATTTAGAATATTTTCTCAAAGATTATTACATGATACTGAATAATATATAATTAGTAATAATTGAAAACTGACCTTTTTATAAAACAATATTTAATATTAATAATATTACTATTAATTGTTAATGATAGTATAATATAAATTTATAAAGTATTTCTAAATTTAAATTATTTAAGAGCATAATTAAAAAATAGAATTAGATAAATATTTTATAGTATACAGGTAGTATAATTATTTTAATAGTATTGTTTGAACTAAGATTTATAATATTAAATAAGGTAAATTACGGTAAGCCCCCATGAACTTTTAGCATTTTCCAATTAATAGACTCTATAAACTTTCAAAATCACACTAAATCCGTAACAACTTTTGTAGAAAGCCTCCAATATCTTTTAGATAAATTACAANCCCCCCCCCCCAAAAAAAAAAAAAACTTTCAAAATGTATTTTTATGCCATTTTATAGGAGTTATATGCAAAAATTAAAAAGTTATTATAGGTTTTCTTTCTTTAAAATAAAAAAATTATTAGGGCTTTAGTGTGATTTTGAAAGTTCATAGAGGCCAAAAATTCATAAGGGTTTAGTATAATTTATCCCGTTAAATAATTATAATAAGAAGTAACTATCATAATATGTTGTTAGCATTAAGTGTAACTATTTAAGGGACATTAGGAAAAAGCTAGCAATATCAATGTAGCTTAGTTAATTTAGACTTAAGTTAATAACTTTTAAGTCAGAGGGGTATATTTAAGAGAACATATAGATTTGGCAGACTTATTTAAGAATAATTGCAGATTTAGGAGACGTATTTAAAAAAAGTTAGCATTGGGCAATCATTATAAGAAATACATTCAATTACAATAGCTACACAATCTACTTCTTTATTATTAAAGGAGAACAACAAAAAAAGTTAAAATGAACAGTAAGCTAAGGTTGTGTACAATGAAAAAAATAAAATGAATAACCAACCCAACAATCTCTGTACTCACACGTTCTCCTAAAGCGCATTTCCCAAACTTCCCAGGTTACCACGTTCTCCAAACTGCTCTTTTTTTCCAAGCAACCGCGGTTTCAATTTCAGCCAATTGTTTCTCTTCCACTTTATCAAAACTTTCACCCCCTTCATTTTGTCTTCACAACCTAGAAAAAAACCCTCTCTCCCCCCTCAGATTGAACGGTCCTTTCTCTGCTTCTTCTTCTTTATACAGGAGCGCGCCGCTGCAAAGAGCTCCAGCTCTCCGTCGTCTTCGTCTATAGTCGGCGATTTGTTGGACTACCTTAACGAATCTTGGACTCAGTTCCACGCCACCGGTGATCCCCAAATCCCTAACCCTACTTTTTTTTGAAGGTTTTATGTTTAAATTTAGATTTGCTTGAATTTTTTGCAGCCGAAGCCAAGAGGCAACTGATCGCTGCTGGATTTCAATTGCTTAATAAGACTAATGATTGGGACTTGCAACCCGGCGGTCGATACTTCTTCACTCGAAATATGTCGTCTTTGGATGCTTTTGCCGTTGGAGAAAAGTGAGAATTTCTTTTCGAATCTGTTGCGATTGTTTTGAGGGTAGAGGCCTTAACACAATCAATCTATTTTCTATTCCTATTTAAGGTAAATTTCAACCCCTTTTAAGGTCTCTCGCTGCTCTCTATCTCTCTACTTCTTCCACATCGAGGCCACGGCCGAGGTTGGATATGAGGTATTTGTAGATTGCCGATAACTACAGATCCCTCCAATAGGTATATCCTCTGATTAGTTTTATGATGCTAATTAGGTCGGTTATGTCATTATTGATTCATTTTTTTATTTGAAATGTTGTTTATATTTTTGAAGTTGTATAATCTATATTAGCTTATTTAATTTTCTACATTGTTATTCTGCTCGCAACGGTGTAGTTATATTTTTTGTTTCCTTTATAAAGCTTCAATTTTAATCCAATTAAGATCTGAATTGGTGAATATCTCTCTTACAAGTTGAATGTGAATATTTCTAAACCTTTTGATTGCATTTATATTTGAGAATGTCCACATCCAGAAAATATTTAGTTTGTCTCTTTGATGAGTTGCTACATTGCTTACTCTAGAAATTTCTTGACAATGTAAATAAAGAATCCATTGCATGAAAATAAGGTTTAGGGTATCAAAGTTCAAAAAATTGAAAGAGAATTAGAAGTTGTGAGCAAGTCCACGTGGATTTAAATATGGAAGATTATGATAAACGGTGCAAGGCTAAGAGTAAAGATTGCTAAAGTATGATTTTATTTCAGTGTCATGGCATTTCTTATGAGTACTAAGTCAGGGCTATTGTTAGAAAATAGTTTCTATTATTGTCAAAATATCAGTTCCATCTCTGCTATATTTTGAAGCATGAGGCAGGTATGTGATCGGGAAGTATATGATACAAGATCAGCATATAGAAACTAAATATTCTACCAACATATAAGCTAACATGCTCAAAGCTATTGCATGTGCAAACATATACTTCAGAAAAATTATGTACTATAATGTTTTTCTTAAGAATGTTTGTGTTGGATGATTGACAGAATTAGCATTGACAGTTGCCTGATCTGTATAGATCAAGAAATTGATAGATTATATGTCATCTTTTCTCTCTGTCTTTACATTGATCATATGATTTCTCAGCTACTGTGATTTCTTTGTCATCTACTACTATGTTCGCTGATCAATGACTAGGTCATGGATTGGAAGAACTATTTTTTGGGGCTATGATCATTAACATGGTTTGCGTTTCTCATGAGTACTAAGTCGGTGATATTTTGTTTTTACAAGTTTGTGCATTTATTGAATGCGTAATGTGATTGTTTTTTTAAAGTGTTAGAGGATTAATAGAGGATTGTAGGGTGTAAGGAGACATAAACATATTTCTCAAAACAACTCTAGGTTTGCCTAGGAATTGTTTTTGATGAATTTTAGTATAGGAGTCATGATATTAAGGACATAAGTTAAAAATTTGTAGAATTTTATGGTTTCCCCCCTATATTTGAAGAATCAATAGTTTTTATGCCCTTCTGGTCTGCTTCCCAAATGAGCTCTAAATAAGGTATGTAACTCATATTTTGTCCCTAAATCAAATTAAGTTATGCTGAAATTGTGAACTCTCTTGTCATGTTTAATGCATTTACCAACTCTCCTTAAATTCTCTTTCGAAGCTCAATATAGTTATTACATAAGCGAGCAATACTATAAACGTTGTAAGCTTCTTTGGCCTTTTCCTTTGGGATAAGAACCTTAGTGCCTGTGCGCGAATTTCATCACATATGATGGCCCTTTGTATGTATAAGGGGCTGTTGCACTATGGTATGTTACTATGATTCCAAAAAAGATGGTCACTTTATTTCATGTTTCATCTTTGATTTTTTTTTGTAGGGGGTTTCCAGCATGCCTTGAGGAAGAGACAGTGACCAAGTTTTTGCTAGATTGTTTGTTGACAAATTAGGGTGGTTCTGACATTATAGGCTAGATGGATGTTAGTAAAAGTTCTAAAGATAATTTAATTTTTGTTATTCTACAAGAAATAAGTGTTGATAGTTCAAAGTTTAATTGTTGTCTTAAGAAAAAAACCTAATTGAGGCAATGTAAGCTTAGGATTATGCATAATCTCCTTGGGCAAATTAGTTTAAAGATTCCCTACTTGCACATGTATTTCTATCTCCATAGATATTAGTATTGCACGTAGACTAATTATTCTATAAACATTGATTATATCTTTTTTTCAGTGAAAGAAAACTTTCCATTTTCCATGAGCATACAAAACATAATAATCTCTATATACAAATTAACCCAGGCATACCCAAGTAAGCTACAGACATCTCAAGAAAAAGATACAATCCCCAAGACTCAACAACTAATACAAAGACTACTACATGGCTAAATATTAGAAGCATCATGACAACGAAAGAGGCCTACAAAAACATAAAACGTGATCAACTTTAACACTTCAACAGGGTTCTCTCTTACCTCCATGCATTCTACAGTTTCGTTCTTGCCAACTACCATAACCAGCAACTGGTAAGGCTAATCTTTTGATTATTTTTGTAACGTAATCACCCAACATTTGAGTATTATGCTGATTGAACATTATATTCACATTTGAGTATTATACCGATTGAACATTATCTACCACTTGAAACTGCAAAATCTAAATTTTAACACTGTATCCATCCATTCCATATATGAGCTGCAAATGCATGGTTAAAGAACAAAATGTGCATGATTCTCAACGGCACAAACACACAAGACACAAGTATTTTATGAACTTTTATTTTGAATGTCATTTTTTGCTTGAATTTTGCCAAGTTCTTAGTATTGCAGCAAAATAAAAGGAATTTTTCTATTATTCCAATTGTGTTAATAGTTCAAGAGACTAACCATATCGAAGCTACTAAGCTGAGAACCGCTGAATTTGAATTAGTTTACTATGTCCCAGATGCTTATTTTCAACTCTAGGACACACATATTTAATTTATTAGTTGATGCTTATTTCAGGTGTGAAGTTTAAGTTTGACAACCCATCAGAATTACAAGCTGAAGATTAATAAGAAGAAAGCATTATCGCCAAAGCCCATAAAATTTCTTGAGGTTGTCAGAACTCAATAAGAGCAGCAAGAAAATCTTGCGTTCCAAATTGTACAGTTTACTATGTCAAAAATTTTGCTGATTTTGAGAAGAGCAGCAAGAAAATCTTGCGTTCCAAATTGTACAGTTTACTATGTCAAAAATTTTGCTGATTTTGAGTTAAAGCATGTCAAATATGTTGGTTGAGAATTGTACAGTTTACTATGTCAAAAATTTTGCTGATTTTGAGTTAAAGCATGTCAAATATGTTGGTTGAGGATTAATTCAATAGTGACTCGATAAAGGGGTTTCTTTGGTTTGTTTGGAGTAATTTTATTGTGTGGTTTAATTGGGTAAAATTTTGTGTAGACATGAAGAAAGTTGACTGTGCGTTAGTAATTGTTTGGCAATTTGTCCAATTATTGACATTGACTTGGATAACTTGAGGATTGCTAGGTAATTTGGGTAACTTGAGGATTTCATTGTTAGCGGAATGCATTTTTTTAAATTTTGTAGTATTATAGATCTTTTTGTTACTGATGTGGGAGAATTTTATGAAATTTAGATGTTTGGTAATAATAATAATAAGCTTGTGAGTTGATTATGAGTAATATTCATGTTTGGTAATGATAGTAATAAGCTTATGGGTTGACTATTAGTAATATTAATTGATTAATGATTAGTTTTATTAGTAATATTAACTGTTAGTAATATTAAGTAATTAATGATTAGTTTTATTAATGAATCTGCTTGCACGTTTAAGAAAGTAAAGTTATAAAACAACCTGTGCTTTGCACGGGCATGAAAACTAGTAATAATTAATTCATACATTTTTTAAGCAATCTTATTATACAAATTTACTTATTAACACATAATTTTATTATTCAATAAAAAATTTCAAACTTAACATGTATGTTCACGTGCAAAGCACGTGCATTATACTAGTAGTATTAAATACATATTTCTCAATGAATGTTACCAGAAAATCATTCATCCAATGATCACACATCCGATTATGGAGCTTACATTTTATAAAATTCATTGCAGAAAAGACCATTTCTAAACTTGCAGTGATCATCGGAGAAGGCATGTTATTTTTACAATTTCTTGACAATAACTTGCACCTGCCAATTTGCGATATCAGGGGATTAGGTTTATGTTTAACGTGTTGTTTTGTAAAAATAAAAATAAAAAAGGTTGTGGCTCGAATGGAAGCTACAACTGATAACTATGTTCACTTTACATATTTTAGTAGGCTTCTTCTAATTTTTATGTAGTATTCAATTTACAATATATCCCATCATGTAATAATAATTACATATTTTAGAATACTCACTCTCACTATTGGATTACAATATCTCTTATTGCGATTTCATTGAAAGTTGGAATCTAAATTTATAATTTTATAATTTTATAATTTTATTCTTCTAGTGGCTTCCTACCTTAATTTCAGTGGTGTCCTAATTTAATTTCAGTGGTGTCCTACAATAATTTAATGATTAAAGGGGCTAATTGCAAGACATTAATGATTTAAGGAACCAATGTGGAAAAAACCCCTCAAAAATTGATTGGTGTTTTCTATTGCACTGATTTTTATTTATTTATTTATAAAGGTCAGCAATGTGGGCCATACGCTGGAAGCATGGATATCAGTGGGCCAATTGTTAATCATGGCCCCATGTTGATTGTTGGGATGGTTTTAAGATGTATCAAGAAATATAAAAGATGATTAATAGGGGGTCAATTAGTTTAATCCAGATGATAACATTGTCAACTACGAATCGTAATATGTGATCCGATTAGTATAAGGGGTTTTTGCTTTTAACCACAAAATTAGACCCCCATTTATGAAAAAACTCACTGAGTAAACGCTCATTGGCTAAACACTTCGAATGGGCCCAAAGTCAAGCCCACAACAAGCTGCAGCGAAGGACGCCTGATGACCGAAGTGAACCTCGCCAAAGCAACCTACATCGTCTCAATTCGACCAAGTCAGAGATGAGTCGACCCCCGTAACACGTCTCAGATCAAGTCGAAAGGCATCATCAGTTGATTAAATCATGAGTTAAATTATGTGTTAAATTCAAACTCGTAGGCGAAGTTCGCTAACTAATGAACTCCACCCACGTGGACCAAGTCATCCACTTTCGAAGAAAACGAGCCCATGTTCGAAGCGATCTTTGCCCACATCTTTTGTGAGCTTTGCCAAGTCTGCAAAGTCCACCCAAATAGCCATTTAAGAACTATTTTTAGGGGATAACTGCTCCCCACTAACTCCTATTTTAATAGCCACTTAATCCATGATTAAGGAGACTATTAACTCTCTCTTTTAGCTTATAAAAGGAGAGGAGATCATTCATTTCAAAAAAGCGAATGAGATTCAAAAGACTCATCACACGCATCACACTTGGGATATTATTGGGAGACATTACTAAAAGAAGACTGAGTTAGCTTCCAAGCAATTTAATACTCATCGACAGCAAAAGGCCCATTTGTCTTGATCGGTGCTTCAACATAGTACAAGATCAATACTCCACCAGCACACAGAAAAGAAAACCAAGAAATACAAAATTTTCCTTTGTTTCGTTATAATCTTTGAATTGTAATCCGAGTCAATTGTAATTCAAAAGAACCTAAAATAGGATGGCGACTCCACTGGGATATCCTTCTCCTCCGACGAGAAGATTGTGTCGCACACCGACACTAAGACCCTCGAGTCTTTTGCTGAAACACTGGTCATTAAATTTGACCAAGCGAAGTTCGAGGAATTTATTTCCGTGAACAAAATCTCTGCAACTGCGACTATACATAGTTGCCATAAAATTCACCACAGAGTGTATCTCGAGTCTAAAATGACCCCCCCTCCCACGTGAAAAGGCCACATTCGCTGAAAATAGTTTGAGCTTAGCTAGAAGCCAAACGAACCTTGCCACAAGCAAAGAAATTTTGTGCCGCGAGCAAAGAAATTTTGACTCTTGCCTCGAGCGAAGATCAAGATGTACCACATCTGATCTTGGACTTTAGTCCTCGACTCCTTTATGAGTTCAATTTAAAGAGTCTCATGACGCTTGCAACGCTTTGTTGGCCTTCTTGTTTTGATGATGTTTAACAAACAATTTACCACTAATATTGTTTGTCTAGTATTTGTGTTTTCGTATTTATTGTAGACAAACAACGTAGTTGGATGATGAATGGAATAGCGCTTCAACGACGATATCCAATGGAGGTTGGCGGAATGTCGGGTTGAAGCCTTGCAATTCATAGTTAAAGATCAAGTTCAAGCTTCATCCACACGTGTACCAAGTCAAGCTTATTGAAGATCAAGATCGGCTTGGGTAATCTAGTTTAAGTTTTATATTATGTGTGTTAGATACTCTAAGCTCAATATCATATACACACACATTTATTGGTTTATTCGTATATATATATATAGTCATATAGTATGAATAGAATTGGAAAATACTATTTTGTTTCATGTTTATATGCCTATATATGATTTCATCTTTAACAAGCTTATATTTAATGAAATCATATTTAGTGTTTTGAATATATTTGCATAGAATATGCAATTTTATGAAAATATTGTATTTCTAGGTTATAGACTTCATAACAACATGTTATATCTTTTATCAAGTCTATACAATCATTTCATAAGGTTTCAAAATGTTGTTTAAGTCAAAATATCAAAATATCAATTTTCAGGTTTTCATGTTTTTGGACTATTTTGTAAAATGATGATATTTTTCATTTGGGAGGTCCTTTCTGATAACAAGTTGCTGTAGCATGTTTATTATCATGTCTACAATTATTCCCTAAAGTTTTACATTTTTGGAATTTATTTGATATTTTTAAACAGCATTTTAAAATCAGCAAATCAGATTTTCATATATATCATTTCGGTCGACCGCCCGGTCGACGCCGCTCAATTGTGTTTTTAATACTGTGGAACAGAGAGTCTGTCGATCGGACCGTCGGTGCGATCGAAAGCTCCATCGGTGCGATCGCTTGAGCGGTCGAGCCGACGCAAGTCTCTGGCTTGTTTTTCTCGTTTTCGACCTGGATAGCGGTCGACCGAAATTTCCGTCGGTCGACCGAATGATTTCGTCGGTCGACCGAATTATTTTGTCGGTCGACCGCTGCTCGTTCTGACTACTTCCAATGGCTATTTTTGTTACCGTTGCTGGGGTGTTTTTGGTCTTTTATTTTGGGAGTTTTGGCTGAGTTTTGAGAGGGTATAAATACCCAATTGCTGATCTCTTTTCAAGAAAGTCAAGAAGTGTTTCAAAAGAAGTTTTTAAACAAGGGTTTTAAAAAGGAGTTTAAGCTTGTTTAAGGGTTTGGTTTAAAGCAGTTTTAGCTTTCACAAGTGGAGGAGATTATCTTATTGTTTGGGCCTCAAATCTCCATCTCTCCATCTTGATCTAGAGAAGTTTTCCTAAACTCAACTCTAGCTTTTATATATTGTGCTTAATTGTTAAATCACTTTGTAATACTCTTGTACACCGAGTGAGGAGTGTGTGGTGAGAGTCGGGGATCGTCCCAAGAGGAGTGGCGTCGGTTGACGTGCCTAGGGAGAGGTTGTAACCGAGCACTTGAGGGAGACACGGCTAGGTCCAACACTTAGTGGGTGTAGAGTGTGATTGCAAGAGTGTGAGTTGTAGAGTTTTCGGTTAGCTAGAAAACCGAGTGTGTAGAAGAAGTTCCGGCTTCCAAACCGGATTGTGTTAGTGGATTTCTCCCCGGGAGTGGGGAGCGGAGACGTAGGACGGAAGGTCCGAACTCCGTGATCATATCGTGTGTTTGAGTTTGTCATTGGCGTTCTTTTACATTCATGCCTATTGTTTATATCGCCTTTGTCATTTGCTCTTAGTTCATATTATCCACTATCTTGTTTATCTTGTTTATGTTTATATCACCCTTAGTTTCATATCCTTGCATATAACTCATAATTTATTTCATTACTAGGATATATCCCTTGTTCATATTACTTGTCCTAGCTTACATATCTTGTTGTATCTCATACTTGCTAGGATAACTTGTTAATTAATTTTAATTGGCATTTAATCAGATTAGATTAGCTTAAGACCCTAATCACCCCCCTCTAGGGTCTAACAATTGGTATCAGAGCTTGGTGCTCTTTGATTTAAGGTCTAATCGCCTTGAGTTAAAGATCCAAGTTAGCTTGTTGTGCTAATCTAATTTTGAGCTTTATTTGTATCTTGCTTGTCTTTTATATTATGGATATGCATGGTTTAGGTTATGCCATTAATATTGCTCCTAGATTAGATAATTTTCCCTATGCCCAATGGTGTGTTAGATTTAAACTTTTTGTTCAATCTAAACACTTTGAGTTGTGGGAAATTATAGATGATGCTTATATTGTGCCCACTTTAGAGAAATCCAAATGGAATAAAAATGATCATCGTATGTTTACTATGAACAATATTTTGTTAGAATATTTGCTAAATGCTTTTAACTCATCTATGTCTAACAAGTTTGTTCATGTTGATAGTGCTTACACCTTATGGAAATTAATTGAAGCACATCAAGGGGACTTGGAGGCGATCCGACAAGCTTTCGAGGATCCCGCTTCAAGTTCATGTGGAGATCTCATGCCTATACAAAATTGCAAAACAATTTTATTGATCTTAAAAGCAAGCATATTAGTTTAAAATCCGATCATGAGTCGCTAGCTTCCAAACTTGATATTGTTGTTAAAGAGAATGCTATTTTAAAAGAAAACAATGAGTTATTAAGTTTGGAAAATAATAACATGTCTTCATCTATTGCTAGCTTAACTCATGCTAATAATAATGCCATGATAGAAGTAGAAACTATTAGAAATAAGTTTAATTCTTTTAGAAATGATCATGTTTCATCTACTTCTATTTCCAATGCTTGTATGCATAATGATGAATTGAATCTTGTGAAAAACCGAATATCATCTTTAGATTCAACCCTTAAAACATGCATTGTAGATAATAAGAAACTTATGGACTTGGGTGCAAAGTCTAGTACTACAACTTCTAAACCCGTACACTTTGCACACTTGTATAGTAAAACTTATAAGTGCTCCATTTGTGGTCGTAAAGGCCATTTAGCTAAATTTTGCTATGATGCACAAAAACATAAGAATACTAATCCTTCTTGTGCATCTCATCAAGTTTCTTCATCACATGTACACACACATGCACCCATTGCTCATTATAAGCATGCTCATGTGTATAGATGTGATCATTGTGGTAGAATTGGTCATTTGGCCAAATTTTGTTTTGATTTAAAGAGAGTTTCACATTTGCAAAATAATTTTAAAAGATCATCCATGTTTGCAAATGTTTCAAATGTTTCTCGTGCACATCCACATTGTCAACATAACCAAATGCATCCTCTTCATTGCACTTATTGCAATCGAATGGGTCATTCACATAATTATTGTTATGACCGGACCCGTGCACTAAATGCGCCCAAATGGGTTCATAACCCTAGGGCTTTGAGCTTAAATGATAGGGGTCATGTCCCTAAATCTTTTGGTACCAAGAGTTCTTGGGTACCAAAACAAATTTAAATTTTAAACCAAGATTTTTAGCGTTCTTATTTTTCCTTTTCTTGGTTTTTGAAAATTATATCTTAAAATTTTTTGGTTATGAAAACAAATTTTCTTTGATCAAATTTTTTGTTTTCATGATTATTTGTTTTGATCTTGATGAGAGGACTACATTTATATAACCCTCCGGATTTATTGGGTGTTTATTCCCAAATCATGTTTACCGGATGCTAAAATGTTCATATGGGTTAATACTAGCTCAAGAGCTAGATAGAGTTGCCTCTCTTGATTTTTGAAATTCAATGATGATTTGGTTTCATGATTTAAACTTTGATTTATGATTTCAATTGGTTGATTTGTTTTCATTTGAAAACTTTTTACATGAATCTCATGTTCCTCTTCTTTTGATTTCATAAATCTATTCTTTTATATGGTTTTTATATTTTTTTGTGCTAATGAGACACTTCTTTCATATTAACATATTTATATGTGTTCTCATTGTCCTTTTGTATGTGAGTGGTGTTTAGCATATTTTTCATCTATGCTTGCTCACATATGTTTGCCATGATCTTCATTTCACATATTCTATATGGCATTTTGATAGGGGGAGCAATCCCTATATCTTTTTATGTTTGATACTCACCCGTGCTTATTGATAGGGGGAGCTTTCGCTCTCTTAGTCTTGTCCCCTTTTTGATGCTGTCAAAGGGGGAGAAATATTGTGAGTATATTCTTTCTTGTTTATATGCATGATATATTATATATTGTATGTTCATTTCCTTTCATGCATATATCATTTTTGTAAATTGTTTGTCATCATCAAAAAGGGGGAGATTATTGGCCTTCTTGTTTTGATGATGTTTAACAAACAATTTACCACTAATGTTGTTTGTCTAGTATTTGTGTTTTCGTATTTATTGTAGACAAACAACGTAGTTGGATGATGAATGGAATAGCGCTTCAACGACGATATCCAATGGAGGTTGGCGGAATGTCGGGTTGAAGCCTTGCAATTTATAGTTAAAGATCAAGTTCAAGCTTCATCCGCACGTGTACCAAGTCAAGCTTATTGAAGATCAAGATCGGCTTGGGTAATCTAGTTTAAGTTTTATATTATGTGTGTTAGATACTCTAAGCTCAATATCATATACACACACATTTATTGGTTTATTCGTATATATATATATATATATATAGTAATATATATATATATATAAGTTTTGGTTTCTATGCATATATATAGTTATATATATACATACATGTGTTTTTGAGTTTTCATGTTTATAAATATGAAATCACATGTTTCATATTTACCATTGTGTTTTTCAAAACATTGCATAGAATATGCAATTTTGTGAAAATATTGTATTCTTAGTTTATAGACTTCAATATCAGTTTATACATGTTTTACTAAGTCTACAAAAACATTTCACAAAGTTTCAAAAGTTGGTTTATGTCAAAACATCAAAATTCAAGTATCTCATATTTTCATGTTTTGGACTAGCATGTTTATTATCATGTCTACAATCATTCCCCAAAGTTTTACATTTTTTGGAATTTATTTGATATTTTTAAACAGTGTTTTAAAATCAGCTTTGTTTTCTGAAATGTCTGTTTTCGGTCGACCGGTACGGTCGACCGGTCAATTGACCATTCGTCAGTATTTTTCCAGAGAGTCGTCGGTCGACCGGTCCGGTCGACCGAGAGCTCAAATCGGTCGACCGACAGAATTTCCGGTCAACCGACGTTAGTCCAGAAAGTTTTCTTCGTGTTTTTGCTCTCATCGGTCGACCGACGGAATTTTCGGTCGACCGACAATAGATCCGTTGCACTCCAACGACTATTTTTCTGAGATGTTTGTTGGGGTTGTTTTTATCTTCTCTCCATCTTGATCTAGAGAAGTTTTCCTAAACTCAACTCTAGCTTTTACTTATAATTATTTGTTAATTATCATTTCTATTAAAGCTAGTTTTATATTGAGTTTAGATTTGTTTTTATATTACTCATTGTTACACACACCCACATTGAGCTTTTAGTATTTACATACATAGTATAGTTGGGTGGTGAGAGATTGTAACTTTGAGTTGTGCTTTAATTGAGTTTTCATCTATTGTAGAGAACAAATTTATATTTGTTACATTGTGAGTGTTGTAAGGTTTTCGGTGAGCTAGAAAACCGAGTGTGTTGTGAAGTTTTCAGTGAACTAGAAAACCGAGTGTGAGGAGTGAACGTTGTTCGGTGAGCGTTGAAAACCGACATAGTGTGGTTGTAAACGTTATTCGGGTGAGCGTAGAAAACCCGGTTGTGATAGTGGAATTCTCCCTGGGAGTGGGGAGCGGAGACGTAGGACGGAAGGTCCGAACTCCGTGATCATATCGTGTGTTTGAGTTTGTCATTGGCGTTCTTTTACATTCATGCCTATTGTTTATATCGCCTTTGTTATTTGCTCTTAGTTCATATTATCCACTATCTTATTTATCTTGTTTATGTTTATATCACCCTTAGTTTCATATCCTTGCATATAACTCATAATTTATTTCATTACTAGGATATATCCCTTGTTCATATTACTTATCCTAGCTTACATATCTTGTTGTATCTCATACTTGCTAGGATAACTTGTAAATAATTTTAATTGGCATTTAATCGGATTAGATTAGCTTAAGACCCTAATCACCCCCCCTCTAGGGTCTAACACGCTTCCCCGATAGAAGCAAAGAATGGAGGTAACTCCTCATCTAAATTAGCTCGAGGGAATAAAATCATCATTGATGATCCCGCTGGACAAACATCTGGCCAACGTCATCGTAAGTGACGTTCGCATTCTAAAACCAAGACTAGTGAAGATGGCACCAATACTGACCTGAGAGATTCATAACTCTAAAGAGTGCTCGCCAGTGTCAGCATTGTGCGATCCTCAGAGAAGTGGTCTATGCAGTTCAAAAGAGTTTCTAATGCAAAGAATCAGTCTTCAACCATCTCAGTCATGTTCTTGAGCCTTCAAGGGTTCGGACTAAACGATGATGACAAGCTCGAGGTGGCAAAATGCAAGTGTTCAATGTCAACATGACAAGTGTGACTTCCAGAGACGATGAGGAGAGTTCAAATAGCTCACCTGATCCGATATACACTCCTGGCATTGGATCCATAATTACCAGAAGTCGATGGTGTATATCGTAACACCAGACTAAGGAGAAAAGTGGCTATTCATTTCGACTACTCCTTCATCCCAATGCGGACATCGCAGTCTTTATCCTAGATGAATCAACCCACTTCTAGTAGAGCCAACTCCGCCATGGAGTCGAATCCAACCCCTAGTTCAAGTCAAGAATGACAATGGACGATAGACATGGCAGACCGAGAAGATATTCTGACTCAAATGGTGATTTGAAAGAAAGATTCAGACGAACGGATTGAACGTCTGGAAAAAATGGTTAAACAACTTATGCTAGCCTCTCATTCTCAAGCAAGCTCTTCAAAAGGGAAAAGGTCATTTGGTGAAAATCCTTCTGATGAAGACCAAGAACATTAAGATGATGCAAACTCTGAACACGCAAGATCAGAAACTACGCTACCTTCAAAGCCAAATAAGAAAGCGAAAGTCTTGGAGGATATTCAGAAACAACTTAATGTTCTTTCTCAATGAACTTAGCTCAAGAATGTCGGAATCATCCGACTTTATCCCGTCAAGTGGGACATGATTCCTTACCTAATAAAGTTCAAGCCACCAATGCTACATACATTTGATGGCAGAAATTCCTCGAACCAGCATATCTACAACTTCCACCAGAAAACTTAAAATGTAGTGGGTGACGATGTCATTAATGGAGATATATGCAAGGATATATAAACAACACAAGGGTAAATAATCTAAACAAGATAGTGGATGAAATAAATGAGTAATGCACAATTGGCGATATAAGATAAATGCAAAAACAAATACGCCAAAGACAAACTCAAACAAGCAATATGATCACGGAGTTCGGACCTTCCGTCCTACGTCTCCGCTCCCCACTCCCGGGGAGAAATCCACTATCACAACCGGGTTTTCTACGTTCACCCGAATAACGTTTACACCTCACAGTATCGGTTTTCAACGCTCACCGATCAACGTCACTCCTCACAATCGGTTTTCTAGTTCACCGAAAACTTCACAACACACTCGGTTTCTAGCTCACCGAAAACCTAACAATCTCACAATGTAACAAATATAAATTGTTCTCTAATATGGATGAGAACACAATAAAAGCCCACACTCAATGTTACAACTCTCACAACCCTAATATATTATGAATGCAAATACAATAAGCTCAAGTGGGTGTGTGTAAACAATGAGTGAAATCAAAATCAAAACTAAACTCAATTAAAATCTAGCATATAAAAATTATAAACAAAATAATAAATAGCTAGAAATGAGTTTAGAGATTCTTCTCTGAATAACAAGATGGAGAGATGGAGATTGAAGCCCAAACAAGAAGATGATCTCCTCCACTTGTGAAAACTTCTTCATAAACCAAAACAAACACTAACACACTTAAACCCTTATTTAAAACTCTTTAAACTTGTTTAAAACATTTCTTAAGTCCTCTTAGAAGTATGAGGGCATGGGGTATATATAGGCTCATGAAACAAGTCCAAAAACCAAGAAAAACACCCCCAAAACATTAAAATAAAAAAATAGAACTAGTCATTACTGTAGCAACGGTCGGCTGCTACAGTACTTCGGTCGACCGGTACGGTCGACCGAGAGCCATGTGCAAAGCTGAGAAACGTCCAGAGACATTTCCGGTCGACCGGTCCGGTCGACCGGAGTTACTGTAGTAGTGCGCAGCTGTTTTATAAAATCAATTTAAAATAGTAAATGAACTCCAAAACTTATGAAATTTTGTGAGAATGTTCTAGACATGTAGAATAACATGTCAGAGAAAGAATTTCTAAAAAATATTTTCCCAGTTGAGAGAAATAAATATTTGAACACAAATTTACAGTTTCTAAAAAACTGTTAACATACACGATTTTGTAAAATCAATTGGGCATAGTAAATCAATTCCAAAAATAGTAAAATTTTGAGGAAAATTTCTAAACATGTAGATAAACATGTAAAAGAAAGAATTTCTTGAATATCACTTCCCATTTATGAAAACTCATCTGTTTTGTAAAACATGCACGAACATGCACAAACAAAAAACATGATTTTGTAAATTCCATTAAACATAACAAATCAATTCCAAACTTGATGAAACTTTACGAAATATTTATAAACATGAAAACAAACATGTTAGAAAAAGAATTTCTCAAATTGAATTTCTATTTGTGAAAACTCATGTATTTTGCAAGTATGTCCAAAACATGAAAACCCAAAACCATGCATGTATATATATAACTATATATATACATAGAAACCAAATACATGTGTGTATATGATATTGAGCTTAAGGTACTTAACACACATAATATAAAATATAAACTAGATTACCCAAGCTTGATCTTGATCTTCATTGTAGCTCAACTTGGTACACATGCGGATGAAGCTTGAACTTGATCTTTAACTTGAATTGTATGTTGCTTCACTCCACAATTCCGTCAACCTCCATTTGATATGATCGTGAATGCTTGATTCCATCCATCCTCCAACAACGTTGTTTGTCTACAAAACATAGGAATGCACAAACACTAGACAAACAACATTAGTAATAAATTGTTTGTTAAACATCATCAAAACAAGAAGGCCAACAATTAATGCATGTCTTTTCATTGGCACCCTTCAGGGGGTAGCCTTTGATTGGTTTTAAAATTTGCCCATGGGTTCAATTAGATCCTGGGTAGATTTAGAATCAAAGTTTCTCTCACACTTTCATTAGGAATAATTCGATGTTACCATGCCCAAACTCTTTGAAACAAAATGGGAATGAGACATTCAGGGAATACATCGAAAGGTACAGCAATTTGACATTGTGATGTTGAGATATACCTCTACCAATGCTGCTTCAAACTTGCTGACATAATTTTGTGGCATGAATTAAAGCTCAAATGGGCGATGTCACTGGCCACACTTAGAAGGATTTAATGGAGCTGAGATATCTGAGAAGTCATCAGAGCATTCCAACAAATTCGAATCTCGCACCAACTTTAAGGGTAACAAAGGCAAACAAGATTTGGCAAAGGTTACCTAAGAGATTAAAATCAGTCGGGGACATTCAAACAACCCAAACTAACCAAAATAACCCGAACCAACCAACAAAAGGAGACCCGGTTCGATAAAGCCTTAAAACATCCTCCAAGTGACCCTAAGGCCCCGTTCAAATATGGTATCATGGCAACATTGGTCAATATTCCAACTCGTATCACCTTATTCGAACTATTACGTTTGTCTACGGATACGAGAAAAGCTTTGAAAGAAGCCTTAAAAGATAGTGAGTCGCTTCTTACCCACATGATCAAACCTCCTCAAGATGAAAGACCAGAGTAATGCTATCAATGCCAAAAGTAAATGCCACACATCACCTTCACCCCGAAGGAGATACTGGTCAAAGATCATCATCATAATCGACCTTTTTACTATATTGGGTATATAGGGTTGTGAAGGATCGAGAGGATTCACATTGATCTAGGATCTGCGTTGAGCATAATTCCACAAAGATTATTGAGCTTTTTTAGGAATCCCCCTTCATAAGCTCTCAAAGATGTCTGTAACTATACTCGGCTTCAGCTCCAGTAGTAGCCAATCTCTTAGAAAGATCAGACTGAAATGTCAGATCAGAAACTTGAGGATGGAAGTGATTTGCTATGTCATCGACGTCGATACACCTTATAACCTTCTAGTTAGACGACCTTAGATCCATTCCAACAAGCTCATCCCTTCAACACTTCATCAATGTTTTAAATACAATGATGCACAGGAAGTCTAAGAGAGAGTTTATGCTGAAAAGCATCCTTTTAAGGGGGTAGAGAATTACTTCACCGACTCTTTCTTGTATGATAGAAATCAGACAATTGAGATTGTCCTCCCCAATGATTAGGATAGCGGTAATAAAGTAGATGTTGAGCTAGATCCCATTGATGATTCAGTCTGGGAGATATATCCACTTGTAATTACCCTCGAGGACATCTGTATTGACCAATCCGCTGAAGATCATGGCGTTGGATCTTTATTGAAGAGGAGTTTTCTTACGACTACTCTTTAGACTCTGAGTGTGAGAACTCAAGAGTCAAAATTCTGATGGCCAGGCTAGATTTGGAATCAGCATTGTATATGTGGATAAGCAAGTCGTACTCCGCTCACAAGTAGCTAGATAACTCGGAGGATGCTATTTCATGTGTAAAACCCCGAAAATTTGAATACTTTATGATAAATAATAATAAATATGTTATACATTTATAAATAATATATTATGATGTTTAAGTATGCTAGGAACTGATTTGAGATCAATTCAATGTATATATGTATATATGTGAGTACAAACACACAAATCATGCACAAAGGCCAAGAGTGAGAATCTGGGAATTTTGACTAGTTGAGAGTTTCTATATTTTTCTCACTGATTCATTAAGAATCTGGAAAGGTGTATAATACCAAAGTTGTAGGTCTCTTCAAGAGCTTTCCAACAAATCTTATATCACCTTATTCCGAGGTCGTATGAGAAAGTTATAGCCAAAATACCAAAGAGAATGTTCCTAGTCAGACTGAATTTCCAGTTTCGGGTTTCGGGTTTCGGGTTTGCTGCTATATATATACATGTTATATCACGAAAATCACCTCTTTTCTTCTATTTTACAAACCCTATCAGCCCCCCTCTTCTCTCCCAAACCCTAGATCCGTTCTTGGCGATTTTTGAGGAGTCTCGAAGGGTTTCAGCGGAGGATCATTCTCACTTGTTTTTGGGAGTTCATCTACACCCCTCAGGCGAGTAACTTCTCGCCCAACTCCACCCCCTTTTGTTTTCATGAAAAGTTTGAGTTTTTATTGAATTTATTGAGCCAAAAATCGTATTTTCTTGTAGAGATAGTAGATCTATATGGTACATGTTATGAGAATCATGTTTTCAACTTTAAAAGCTCACCAAAGGACTTTTATCAATAAGATCTAGATCTGAAATTGCCTAAACAAGAGTTAAATCATTTTTTTACAGTTATTAAAACGTTTTTGGTTTGTTTCTCATGGATTTAGAATATTAAAAATGTAGATTTCAAGCTTGGGATTAGTTGTTTATCTTTAGTATGATTTTTGAATGGTTAAAACTCTTGTTATCGTAGAATAACAAATCTTGTTTCAGGTTTCGAGCTGACAGAAACCCAGAATTGGGTTTCTGTCCGCTTGGCGGTCGACCGGAGTGGTCGACCGCCGGGCTCGCTTTAGGGCTGCGGTCGACCGCGACGCTCTGTCGGTCGACCGCGACGCTCTGTCGGTCGACCGCGAAGCCGCAGTGGTCGACCGCCAGCCGCGTATCAGAGAGCGGTCGACAGGTGTGGTCGACCGCCGTTCTGTCTGTTGTATAACCCCTGTTTTGTGTATTCTGGGGTATTTCACTCATGTGCGAGAGTTCGCCTGGATTATCTGACATTGGTTTTAGTCTTATTATGTATCCATGCATGATAGATGACCTGAGGGTATAAATTGGGGACTTACACACTAATCTGAGTGTGGATTGATATAAGTAGGTTTTTCTGTATATCTCAGTCCTCGTGTTGGACAAGCATTACCTTTTAGTCCTCGTGTTGGACACCCTTCCCACTTAGTCCTCGTGTTGGACATGCATTGCTATTTAATCCTCGTGCTGGATATGCATTACCATCCGGTCCATGCGTTGGACAACGGTCACATCCGGTCCATGCGTTGGACAACGGTTATATTCAGTTCATGAGTTGGACGTTTACTTCATGCAGTCTATGGGTTGGACGTTTAATTTATATAGTCTATGTTTTGGACACTTAATCGTTTTCTGACATGTCACTCATGTGAGTTTGACATGACACTTATGTAGATTTTGACATGATATTCATGTAAGTAATAACATGATACTCATGTGGGCTATGTCACAACACTGTTTTCATGCTCTGGTGTTCGTCGTATTTCTTTTATTATTATTACTGCACTAGAACCTTGGGTTTGGTATTTAGGAGTTTACAATTTGAGATGTAAGGTATATACATGAGGGTTTCCTTGTTTGGATTATTTCGCTCGACGTACCTATGCTCGTGTTGTAAATTTCTAAATACTAAAACCCTCTTTAGTAAGATCAATGATTTTTGATCTCTTATATATTAACTGTATTTTTCTTATACAACGAGCCATGTTCCCTTGGGGTTGGTTGTGATGTTACTCGCTAGCGCTTTGACGCTCGTTGTCCCTCCCCCTTTCAGGTAACGAGCCAGGAGCCCGGAGAGTCGTAGACTGATGGCGATGCATTTTAGCTTCAGCCGTCTCTTTAGTTATATTTTCTTTTGGAGTTCCACAGTAGATTTTTATTTAGACATTTGAGAGTCTTGTTCTAGAAGTTGTAAAGGCTGTGTGCCTTATTTCCTTTTCGTCAGATATTTGTATTTGAGACTTGTTGAGTATTCCAGTTTATCTACTCAGATCTTGGCTATGTATTTCTGTATGTGGGATGATGAGATATTTATGTGACTGTTATCATTCCATTAGTATATCTTGTATTATCTTTTACCTGTTTTGTACCTACACCAGTTGTTGACTCTACTAGATAGATGTTAATTGTGATGGTGAAACATGTTATTGCACGGTGTGGTGCATGGCAGGTTTGACATTCTTGGTTTCACCTTGGACTGCAGCCTTGTGTGAACCCAGGGGCGTCACATTCAGGTTCTCAACAGTTTTTAGTCATGATAAAGACTCTATGCCCTCCCGTCCTCTTTTAGTAAGTTGCTATGATTTCAATACAATAATTAAAACTTCTACTTTCTTAGATCATTTACTTATAACCTTGTCCAAAACCTACCTTTTTTCCTAGGGAAAAGTTGATACTGCAAAGAAAAAAATCCCAGTACCTGGTAGATCTTATGGCTCCCCTAGTCGCTAGGATAGCAGCAATCGAGGAGCTTGTGGCGAATCACATTACACCACCACCACCAGTAGCTGAAACCGCCATTTCTCAAGAAAATGGGACAGCTAAGTTCCAGAAGGACGAGGAAGGGAGTGCTAAGAGAGGGCACGCCGGAGACAAGGGCAAGAACAAGAGACCCTTGATTGGATCCCAACAGCATCAGTAGAGCCCTCATAAGAAGGGATCTCAACAGGATCAGAGAGCAAGTCAGCAGCAAAAGTTTCGGGGATCTTGTTTTAACTGTCGCAAGGTCGGACACAAGGCATTAGAGTGCCGCAGTGCACCAACAAGAGCTCAGAAGGGAAAT
Organism: Asparagus officinalis; assembly: GCF_001876935.1. Classification (NCBI taxonomy): domain Eukaryota; kingdom Viridiplantae; phylum Streptophyta; class Magnoliopsida; order Asparagales; family Asparagaceae; genus Asparagus; species Asparagus officinalis. The sequence continues at coordinate 85,063,775 of NC_033800.1, forward strand.
GGTCTAACTCAGCACAACGGAAGACTGAAGGGCAGGTTCTAGCAGTTCAGGAGGTTTCCCAGGGGCAGATTGTCCCATATTCTCCAGCACCAGTGACAGAGCAGTCTTTAGCCACCGACAGAGTATATGCAGTAGTCCCGTATGATCATGGAGCTAATGGAGCAGTTTTGGAGGGTACGTTCTTTGTGAATCCCTTTTTCCACCCGTATTCTTTTTGATTCGGAATCGTCGCATTCCTTCATATCGCATGCATTTATGACTAGACTCCAGCTTGTAGCTCAGCCACTAGACACACCTTTATCTGTTTCCACCCCTTTAGGAGATGTATCGCTTCTGGAGAGCGTTTGTAGGAGGTGTACCGTCAGTTTAGACGAGTCGAAGTTCATAGTCGATTTGATAGTGTTGCGTATGTCCGAGTTCGGTGTCATCCTTGGTATGGATTGGTTGTCTTCCTACCATGTTAGCATTGACTGCTTTGCGAAGACAGTTAAGTTGCGAGCGTCCGACGGGTCCGAGATGATTGTAGCCGCCTCTCAGGGCAACCGACTTGCGGAGTCATTTCTGGCGTACATCGAGGAGGTGATGCGACGGGATCAGGGTGCTGAGTTATTGGAGACTAGAGTTGTCTCAGAGTATCAGGATGTCTTTCAGGACATACCTGGATTACCTCCAGTGAGAGAGGTAGAGTTTTGCATTGAGTTGCAGCCAGGCACAGCCCTGATATCCCGCGCACCCTATCGTATGGCACCAGCTGAGATGAGGGAGCTTCAGACCCAGTTGGACGAGTTATTAGCTCAGGGTTTTATTCGCCGGAGTCATTCTCCGTGGGGCGCGCCGGTCCTCTTCGTGAAGAAGAAGGATGGTAGTATGAGATTATGCATAGATTATAGAGAGTTGAACAAGGTCACTATCCGGAATAGGTACCCACTACCTAGGATTGATGACTTGTTTGACCAGTTACAGGGAGCGCAGTATTTCTCGAAGATTGATCTTCGTTCCGGCTATCATCAGTTGCGGGTTCGGGAGATGGATATTCCCAAGACCGCCTTTCTTACTCGATATGGTTCTTTCGAGTTCTTGGTCATGCCATTTGGGTTGACCAATGCACCCGCGGTATTCATGGACTTGATGAACCGGGTTTGGATCAGTTTGTGATCGTCTTCATCGAAGATATACTCATTTACTCGAGGTCGGAGGCGGATCATGAGGAGCATCTACGGATAGCATTGAAGACTCTTCAGGAGCATCAGCTGTATGCCAAGTTCAGCAAGTGTGAGTTTTGGCTTTCAGAAGTCAGATTCCTTGGCCACGTCATTAGTAGAGAGGGCATAGCAGTGGACCCGGCTAAGATCACGACAGTTCTTGATTGGGAGCCACCGAAGACGGTGACAGAGGTTTGCAGCTTTTTGGGTTTAGCTGGATATTATAGGAAGTTCATTCAGGACTTCTCGAAGATTGCGACGCTTATTACACACCTTACGAAGAAGGGTGTACCGTTCATATGGATCATGGAGTGCCAGAAGGCCTTTGATATTTTGAAGACTAAGTTGACTACAGCGCCGGTTTTGACTATTCCGAGCAGCGACATGACATTCGTCGTATATACAGATGCATCGTTGGCAGGCTTAGGAGGTGTATTGATGCAGACTCAGAGGGTAGTAGCTTATATCTCACGGCAGTTGAGGGTGCATGAGCAAAACTATCACACTCATGATTTGGAGTTGGCAGCAGTGGTATTTGCACTGAAGTCTTGGAGGCACTACCTATATGGAGTGCAGTTTGAGTTATTCACAGACCACCAGAGTCTGAAGTATCTCTTTTCCCAGAAGGAACTCAACCAGAGAAAGAGGAGATGGATTGAGTTTATTAAGGACTACGAGTTCGCGATCCAGTATCATCCGGGGAAGGCGAACGTCGTAGCAGATGCATTAAGCAGGAAGCGTAGACATCAGATTTCAGCTTTGAGATGTTCATTGCATCGGGATCTTATCACTCTTAGCCAGTTTGATTTTAGACCCGAGATTGGAGGAACCAATGCATTTTTGAGAGCCGTGGCAGTGCAACAGAACTCAGTTGGAAAACTATTGAATTCAAATCCAGAAGGAGGAAATTTCCAAAGCGCCTAAGACTGATTGGGCCGTTGGAGCAGATGGAAGTCTACGGATGAAGGATAGACTGGTTATGCCAACCAGTGCAGAGCTTAAGAGAGAGTTGCTAAATGAAGCATATCGTACTCAGTTCATAGTACTTCCAGGGACCCCTAAGATGTACAAGGATCTAAAGAGACACCTTTGGATGGAGTGTTATGCGTAGGAAGATTTCAAAGTATGTAGCTAAGTATCTTACCTGTCAATGAGTAAAGGCGGAACACTAGAGACCAGTAGGATCACGTCAGCTTTTAACCATTCCGGAGTAGAAGTGGGCAGACATTTCTATGGACCTTAGGATCACGTCAGCTTTTAACCATTCCGGAGTAGAAGTGGGCAGACATTTCTATGGACCTTATTGTAGAGTTGTCGAAATCGAAGAAAGAGAATGATTCGATTTGGGTGGTAATGGATGGACTGATGAAGTCAATACATTTTTATTCCAGCAAGGACTAACTATATAGCTCAGATGTATGCGAGGATACCTATTTAAGAGACTATTCGACTTCATGGAATTCCAGATGCGATAGCATCAGATTGAGATTTCAGTGTTCATTCCACATTTTTGGAAGGGTTTCCAGGATTCTTTTGGGTAACAGATTTATCGTACTGTAGTGCATTTCATCTATAGATGGATGGTCAGACAGAGAGAGTAAATTAGATGTTGGAAAACAGATGCCGGGCTTGTGTCATTGACTTTCAAGGTAGCAATTCGGAAGACGGAAAAAGGTTACGACGAGATACATTGGACCGTATCAGATTTTGGAGAACATTGGAACTGTGTCATACAGACTAGATCTTCTAGAATCGATGTCTAGTATACACAATGTATTACATGTTTCTATGCTTAAGAAACAATTACGTGATGAAGAACAGTAGTGAGTGTTGAACGCATCAGAAATTTAGCTTCAGGATGGTTTGACTACGATTGAAATCCCAGTTTGTATACTTGCTAGAGAAGACGAGAAATTTAGAAACAAGATATTTTTTTTCCCTTGGAGAAAACTCAGTGGAACCAGAAAGGAGTTGAGATGATCTTCAGGGTCGCGAAGATGTTATGCCGCGCGACTTCCTGAAACTATTGAGGAAGTGCACATTGATTTATGTGTACGATTATTGGTGTGGTTATATTTTGATTTAACGCTAGAATGAGGATATTTTCACTTAATTCTTAATCTTTCGGAACACATGGTATATATATGGGGGGTTCCTTGTTTGGATTTTTCGCCCGACGTACTAGTTCCATTCGATTAAGGGTTGAGTGGGAATATAATTATCCTGGACTGTTAAATATAAATATCCATATATGCTTATCAAGAGTAAAATTCTAAATGTTTCTGGTTGCGGGTTGAATTAGACCCACTATGTGTTTTTCTAGTATTATTATTTGCTTAAGTATGATTTCTGAATTTCGAGGACGAAATTCTTTTAAGGGGGGAAGAATGTAAAACCCCGAAAATTTGAATACTTTATGATAAATAATAATAAATATGTTATACATTTATAAATAATATATTATGATGTTTGAGTATGCTAGGAACTGATTTGAGATCAATTCAATGTATATATGTATATATGTGAGTACAAATACACAAATCATGCACAAAGGCCAAGAGTGAGAATCTGGGAATTTTGACCAGTTGAGAGTTTCTATGTTTTACATGCTGATTCAGTTAGAATCTGGAAAAGTGTATAATACCAAAGTTGTAGGTATCTTCAAGAACTTTCCAACAAATCTTAGATCACCTTATTCCGAGGTCGTATGAGAAAATTATAGCCAAACTACCGAAGAGAATGTTCCTAGTCAGACTGAATTTCCAGTTTCGGGTTTCGGGTTTCGGGTTTCGGGTTTGCTGCTATATATATACATGTTATATCACGAAAATCACCTCTTTTCTTCTGTTTTACAAACCCTAGCAGCCCCCCTCTTCTCTCCCAAACCCTAGATCCGTTCTTGGAGGATTTTGGAGGAGTCGACGCGAGATCCATCGGTGTTCAGCGAAGGAGGATCATTCTCACTTGTTTTTGGGAGTTCATCTACACCCAAGGCGAGTAATTTCTCACCCAACCCCCACCC
>NC_033800.1:85068286-85117174 GCF_001876935.1 Asparagus officinalis
TTTGATTGTGAATTGATATAGGTAGATTTCACTATGTATCCCAGTGATATTTTCACCATTTCACAGTCCTTGTGTTGGACTATAATCCATAGAAGTCCTCGTGTTGGACTATAAATTCATTCCAGTCCTCGTGTTGGACATTTGCCACTTATTCCAAGAGTTTGGAAATCACAGTACATAGTTCCTGTATCGGACATATTTTCTTGACCCTGTATATGATTTCTCCCACGGGAGTTTACGTCATAACACTTATGCAAATCTTGATATGATATTCATGTAAGTAATAGCATGATACTCATGTTAGTTATGATATGGCACTGTATTTATACTCTGAGATTAGTTGTATTTTTATTATTATTGTTATTGTACTAGAACCTCGGGTTTGGTGTTTAGAGATTTACAATTTGAGATACAAGGTATATACATGAGGGTTTCCTTGTTTGGATTATTTCGCTCGACGTACCTATGCTCGTGTTGTAAATTTCTAAATACTAAAACCCTCTTTAGTAAGATCAATGATTTTTGATCTCTTATATATTAACTGTATTTTTCTTATACAACGAGCCCTGTTCCCTTGGGGTTGGTTGTGATGTTACTCGCTAGCGCTTTGACGCTCGTTGTCCCTCCCCCTTTCAGGTAACGAGCCAGGAGCCCGGAAAGTCGTAGACTGATGGCGATGCATTTTAGCTTCAGCCGTCTCTTTAGTTATATTTTCTTTTGGAGTTCCACAGTAGATTTTTATTTAGACATTTGAGAGTCTTGTTCTAGAAGTTGTAAAGGCTGTGTGCCTTATTTCCTTTTCGTCAGATATTTGTATTTGAGACTTGTTGAGTATTCCAATTTATCTACTTAGATCTTGGCTATGTATTTCTGTATGTGGGATGATGAGATATTTATGTGACTGTTATCATTCCATTAGTATATCTTGTATTATCTTTTACCTGTTTTGTACCTACACCAGTTGTTGACTCTACTAGATAGATGTTAATTGTGATGGTGAAACATGTTATTGCACGGTGTGGTGCATGGCAGGTTTGACATTCTTGGTTTCACCTTGGACTGCAGCCTTGTGTGAATCCAGGGGCGTCACATCATAGTTCTACCTAAATGGAACACTTTGAACCCAATCATCTTTTAAAAAGTCGAGTCACAATGTCACCCATAGAACTCTAATGAAGAAGCTAAGGCAGCATCAGAATTTTCCTGTTACAGTCAACAATCTAAGCAGGTTATGGAAAAAATGAGATACTGTCTCACTGCAAAACAAGGGTTAAATTTTAATAGAGGACTATGAGTCTCTTTGATCCCCTTTGCACCAGAAGGTGAAGTTTTCGATTATTACAATCGAACCAAACGAGGACTGGGTTACATCTCTCCCGAAGCCAAGCTATAACCAAGACTAGCATTTAATGACTTCCTAAGCAGTTCTTCAGACATGTCCAAATAGGATTCTGACATCAACATTGGAGTCTTGTGTAATGAATTTCAGAGCAATATGGTCTCATACAATCTAACCATGGATCTCGATGAATTTGAAATGTTCAAAGATCCTGAAGATGATTAATGGGCAAAGCAAATTGGTTGTCTTATGTAGAGATGGATTCAATTGATACGTTTAAAGAAGTAAACTAGTTAAACAATTCACAATTTGTGGATATCACTTTAAAAATTGCAAAAAGAATACACAAAACTTAAAATTTATAAAAAAATGCCTCGATAATTTCAAACCTACAAACAACACACTAAAAATATAGAATTACAAACAACCCCCAAAATATTTAGAAGTTGTAGAAAACATTCAAAAGTTTCAAAAAAAATATAAAAAACACTCTAAAACAAAAAAGTAAGTATACGAAAAGTATGTTAAAAATCTATAAATTTGAAATTTGTAAAAAAGCTGTAAAATTTTAGAAGTTTGCAAAAAAAGCCCCAAAAAATTAAAAATTTTTGTGGGAATTTTTGTAATACCTTGATTTTTAGTGTAATGTTTGAAAGTTCTTGAAAATTTCAAATAGTATCTTTAATTATTTTTCCTTGAATTTCTAGGGTATCTTCCAAAATTTTCAAAACTCTTGAGGGTTTTTTGTAGATTTATAAAATTTTAGGTTGCTTTCAATTTAATGCATAGATACATTAATCAATAATGAAAATCTCTAAGAGGATGTGCTTCTTAAGATGTATTGGTTATGAAAGTATGTGTTAAATATGACTTTGAATCAAATTTGATACATATGTTTGACCCACAAAACTCCTCACTATTTCACTAAACCCTCTCAGTATTGCACCAACCCCTCTCAATATTTCATCGACCTTTTCACTATTGCACTAGCCCTCTTGCATATGTGAAGCTATAAATACCCATGAAGATGAGAGTTAAATGCATTCAGGATAATAAAAAGAAAGAGAAAGTTGAATAGAAAAGAAAATTGGAGTTTTCTTTGAGTGTTCTCCTTTTGTAATCTTCTTTTTTGTGATTAGTGAATTTCTCTGCTGTTCTCGCCTGTAGACGTAGGTCATACAGACCGAACCATATTAAATTCTTGTGTGCAGTTCTTTGTCTCTACTGTTAGACCCTAAGGTTGTTATGAAAGAACTCTAGAGGGGAGGGGTGAATAGGGTTTATGCTAATCTAATCCAATTTTATGCCAATTAAAACTAATTAACAAATATATCCTAGCAAGTATGATATGCTACAAGATATGTACAAGGATATACAATATAAACAAGGGTAAACAATATGATCATGCAACAATGACGATATAACAATATGCAAGAATAAATACGCCAATGCCAAACTCAAACACAAGGAAATGATCATGGAGTTCAGACATTCCATCCTACATCTCCTCTCCCCATTCCCGGGGAGAATCCACTACATAACCCGGTTTAGAAGACGGAACTTCTCTACACACTCGGTTTTCTAGCTAACCGAAAACTCTACACACTCGGTTATCAAGTCAACCGGTAACTCTCACAAATCCTCACAAAGTACATACACAAGCTACAACCTCAAGTGTTGGTCCTCACGTATCGACTCCCTCAAGTGATCGGAATTATCACCTCTCACTAGGCCACCGACACCACTCCTCTTGGTATCGACTCCGTCCTCACCACACACTCTGATAATCATATTTTATTACAATTTTATACCCTTATTATCTAATTTATATGAATAAATATACCACTAATAATTGTTTTTATCTTTTAATTGCAGGTTAATGAAGAATAAATCTCAAACTCTCATCTCTCAACAAAAACCCATCGATTAAATGAAGAAATAAATCAAAGAAACCCATTGGAAAATCAATTTCCAAATTATCCAAAAGTCCAGAATCAAGCACGCGTCAATGGCTGATTGTGCTTGTCTTGGGGCTCAAGTTTGATCCAATGGCTCTCATTCACTGATGTTTACTATAAATAGGGGTAGAGAGTGAGGGGTTAGAGGTGTGAAAATTTTGTAAACTCCTTTTGGAGAGGAGGGCTACTCTTAATTGAGAAGGCCTTCCAAAAATTGTAACTTTAGTTGCAATTAATAATAATAATTTTTTCACCACTTTAAATATTTCTTCTCTTTGTTGGATGATGAAGATGGAGATGAAGAATTATTTAGAGGTTTGCATTTTCTTTCCTTTTTCTCTTTTATTTCCTTTTTATTGCTTATTAGTGTAGATTTATTTCTATGCTTGTAGTTTAGATTTTATTTTCTTGTTAAATAGCCAAGAGGCTAGAACCCTCTTGCCTTAGATTTATTTCATGCTTATAGAATAGATTTAATTTCTTGCATTTAATTCTTGCAATTTTATTTTGTAGTTTAGATTTTGCACTTTATTTTGTAGTTAGATTTTAATTTCTTATACTATTCACCTTGAGGCTAGAACCCTCTTGGGTTTAGTTTTTCTTTTTGTTTATTTTTATTTTGTTTGATTCGCCTTTAGGCTAGAACCCTCTAGGGAATCGCCCTTTTTTAAGAAGTGGGTTCAATTGTAGATTACCCATATCTATAATTGAATCCACCATCTTTAATTTCTTGCATTTTCTTTTATTTTTGAATTTTGTTCTTCATTCTTGATTTTTCATTTGTTTCTTGATTTTATTCATTTTTTCCTTCTCACCTTATTGATCATACTCATTCTTTTTCAAATCCACTCTTACTTACACTTTGCACCTATTCACACACCATTTTCACTCTCTCAATCTCTTCATAATCATATTCACTCATTACTCCTATTTGTCACGCACACAACATAAGAACCGATTTTACATTTTCTCTTACAAAACACCTTCCTCGTGGGATTGATATCTTAAATACTATAACTTGACTCGGTTGTGCACTTGCAACCTTTTTGGTACATGTTTATGCCGCATCAAGTTTTTGGCACCGTTGCCGGGGAAGGTGCTTAAGTAGGTTTTAATTATTTTGGTTCTTTAACTTGTGTGTTTATTGTGAAAGAACTATTTGGAGATTAAAGATCAAGAATTGGAGATTGAGGAATTGGATATTCGCTTGTGGTAAGTCTTCTTCCTTATATTTTCAATTCCACACCTTTAGTTAGTTTCTCACAATTAGTGACAATTAGGATCTTAAAAAAAAAATTTATTTCCGTTGACCATAATAAAATTCACCCTCCACTTTGACATTTACTAACAAGATAATAAATTCAAACAAATCCCCCCTTCTCATTTGTTTGATTGTTAACCCTAATTAAAAAAAAAAAGATTTTTTTTCCCATCCTTTTTAGTTGCTTTTAATTCATAGGGTTGCATTTCATATAGTTAGTAGGAATTCACCAAGTGATTTGAGCATCTTGATTTGACACATACTTAAAAATATTTTTAAGGGAAAAATCCCATAATCAAGATAAGGTGAGGGATTTCATCACCCTTTCCTTAGCCCAAAAATCAATAATTCCTCACTACACCGCCCAAGCCTAATAAAACTCATTAGACGTTGGCCCTAAGGATTCGAGCTTAATAAGGAACAAAGAATCCTTAAGTGAACCGGTTTAAGTTTTCTTGGATTAGTTGGTGTCTAAGGCAAGGTTTAGGGGTTGCGTAAAGCGCTCCGCAAGGAACGAGGTACTTAATTGATCTCTGATCACCCTCTAGTACTATCCTTACCTGGCTAACTACCCGAGTAAAACTTTTATCTTTTCACTTTAGGAATTTTTGGTTAGGAGCTAGTCTAGTTGAGTTAGGCTTAACCCTAGAGTTAGAGTGATTGAAAAGTGATTGATTTTGATTTGTTTTAGTTAGGATTTTCCTTTTTCTTCAAAAAAAAAACTAACTTTTATTTTTTTCAAAAAAAAAAATATATAAAAAGAAATTGTTTTTGGTGCATGCAAAACGTGGATTAAGGGACAATACACATCAACAAATTCATTTTGAACAAATGGCTAATCCACAAGTTTTTCAAAATTTATGTTATCCCAATAGGATTAAAATTTCCAATGAAGTTCGGGAGTTTAAAGAGAGTCCATATCAGTATTCGGTAAATGATCCATTTTTTCCAGCCTACAACCCAGGTTGGGCAAGTTACACAAACATTGCATGGAATCAGGGAAACCACTCCGAAACTCAAAACTTCACTCCCTCTTCGACCCAACATTTTCCTAGGGAAAATACAGTTCCTTTTAATTCTCATCCACAATTTCAACAACCCAGTCTGTCACATCAAAATCAGTCTCCTCATCATCAAGTTGTAACTCACACTCCTCTTGATACAGATCATGATGAACGTCTTAATATTTTGGAAAAAGGTTTTAAAATCATAATTAAGGCCTCCACACTAGCCATGGATATGTTAACTCAAACATCCTACATGATGAACTCTTTTATGCAATCAACCAAACTCATACTTAACTCTAACACTCAAGCCATAGCTAGATTAGAAACCCACATTGATCAACTAGTTAGTGCCATAAGTGAAGGAGAGGAAGAAGAAATTTTGAGTCAACCCGTGGTCAATCCTAAGGACACTCAAATGAATGCACTACAGTCAGGAAAACAGGTCGATAATCAGGAAAGAACACCTTTAAGCCAAATTCTTGTTCCAATTCATTCTTCCCCTGATAATTCAATTCAGGAAAGACCGGGGGAAGAAGAAGAAGAGTCAGATCTAAGTTTTGAGGAAATTTTTGGTGAGGAGCTAAAAATATTAGGAGAAGCAGATCGGGTTTGTCAAAATAAAGAAACTGTGTTGGACAATTGCTGCTTTGAACTGAATTTTGAAAAACTCTTTCTTGATGAACTAAGATTTTTGGAAAATAAACAACAACCAAATTTTTACACATCAACCATGAATCTTGGGGTTGAGAAAATTGTTAAAGAAAAATTAGTTGTTAGAGAACGCACATTCACAAATCAAAAATCTAAGTCAAATATGCATGACACCAATGATACTTACCTTCCATTGCCACAAAAATCATTGAACAGCCCGGAATGCTTAGAATTTCAGCACATTGTTGATTATATCATGTTGAATTTATTTAAAATCCGTGGGAGAATTTTCAGCAATAAGGTAGGATTCAATGTAGAACATGAACTCTTCATGTTGAATATTTCATTCTACATTGATTATTTTATTTATTTCAGAATAATAAAAAGAATTTATTCTTCTCTCATTTAAGAGTTTCTTGTTCAGTTGTTAAAAAAAAGAAAAAAAAGAAGAAAAAAAAAGAAAAAAAGGAAAAAAAAAGAAAAAAAAGAGAGAAAAGAAAGAAAGAAAGAAAAAGAATAAAATTTTGATTTCATCCTCCTCAGACCAAAGGTAATTGCAGATTTTTATCAGCCGACCAAATGTAAGTGCTTCACTTCTTATCTGCTTTACTTTATGCATCATAGAGTTTGCATTGAGGACAATGCAAAAATTTAGGTGTGGGGGGTAGGAATTAGTTATTTTTTCTCTTTATTTAGGAATTAGTTATTTTTTATCTTTATTTTGCATTTTAGTTACATTTTTTTCCTTTTTCAAAAAAAAAATTATAAAAATATCGTCACTTGCCAAATTGATAGAGTTATGTAATAATTGATTTATTTGATAAATTTGAAATTTTCTAATCCCTGGTTGGTTATTTACTTAAGTTCATCTTTTATGATAACTCTAAATAAATTTCTTAAGAAATGATTTTCAAAGTAGTATACTTTACTTAAGCCTTAACTTGGATTTTTATTTAAAATAATGAAATTTTTGCATGCTTAACTTAGAGTTGAAAATAATTCTTTCAAAGTGTCTTGATTTACATATTTTCAAAATATATATACATATACAAAAAAAAATTTGCAAAAGAAGAGTGCGAAAAATGGGCACAAAAAAAATATTAATACTCTTGAATTCTAGGTAATTCTATCTTATAAAGCCTAAGCTGACCGAGTAATTAAGCCCAAGGAGTATTTCCATACTTAATGACCTAAGCCCAATTGGGTTGGGATCCATTGGCCCAAAACTCGTTAAAAGGTCAATTAGAAAGCCCGTTAAAGTAGAAGAAAAAATCACCAAGGATGAAAGAATTAAAAAGAAATTTTTTGTTGTATATATGGTCTTGGAAAATATTTTTGAAAGAATTAAAAAGAAATTTTTTGTTGTATATATGGTCTTGGAAAATATTTTAAATCAAGCAACTTGAAAATTATTTAAAACAAAGAGTTAGCATGTTCTTTTTCAAAACTTTTAAATTAAATTTCTAAGTTTGGTTTGGTTTTGTATTGCTACAATGAGAAGATTTTCTTGAAAATATACCTTAGAGTTATATATAAAAATGTTTTCTTGAGTGATAACTGGCTCCAATTAGATTATCTAAAAGTTATCAAGTGAATTTAGTTATTTACTGACTTCTTTAATTTGGCAAGTTGACCGAATTTTGTGGGTATATTCACTGCAAACCCTCACGAGACTACAACTCGTCCACTAGGGTAACCTAGGGGTTTAAAGGCTTGTTGTATACGCTAAATACAACCGCGATTCCTGCGAAAGTGAGTTAGGATTTTCTTTTTATTTTCTTTGCTAGAGGACTAGCAAAAGTTTAGGTGTGGGGGTATTTGATAATCATATTTTATTACAATTTTATACCCTTATTATCTAATTTATATGAATAAATATACCACTAATAATTGTTTTTATCTTTTAATTGCAGGTTAATGAAGAATAAATCTCAAACTCTTATCTCTCAACAAAAACCCATCGATTAAATGAAGAAATGAATCAGAGAAACCCATTGGAAAATCAATTTCCAAATTATCCAAAAGTTCAGAATCAAGCCGAGTAGCTTGTAGAAGCCGGAGAAAATCAAAAATCCAATATGAAAAGAAATCATATTCAAAATGGTTAGCCGCAAAGAAACGACGATATCTCCTAATCCGGAAGGCGGAATTTAACATATAATATATGAAAATCATCTATCTCGACGAGACGAAGCTATCCGTGAAATCAGAATTTGGAAATAATGAGTATTGATATCGGCATCGATGCCTGCATCGATGCCTACATCGATACCTGCATCGATGCCTGCATCGATGCCAGATTACTGTAGCGCGCGTCAATGGCTGATTGTGCTTGTCTTGGGGCTCAAGTTTGATCCAATAGCTCTCATTCACTGATGTTTACTATAAATAGGGGTAGAGAGTGAGGGGTTAGAGGTGTGAAAATTTTGTAAACTCCTTTTGGAGAGGAGGGCTACTCTTAATTGAGAAGGCCTTCCAAAAATTATAACTTTAGTTGCAATTAATAAAAATAATTTTTTCACCACTTTAAATTTTTCTCTTCTTCTCTTTGTTGGATGATGAAGATGAAGATGAAGATGGAGAATTATTTGAAGGTTTGCATTTCTTTATTTTTCTCTTTTATTGCTTATTAGTTTAGATTTATTTCTATGCTTGTAGTTAGATTTTATTTTCTTGTTAAATAGCCAAGAGGCTAGAATGCTTATATATTAGATTTATTTCATGCTTATAGAGTAGATTTATTTTCTCTTGTAATTTTATTTTGTAGTTTAGATTTTGCAATTTATTTTGTAGTTAGATTTTAATTTCTTATACTATTCATCTTGAGGCTAGAACCCTCTTGGGTTTAGTTTTTCTTTTTGTTTATTTTTATTTTGTTTGATTCGTCTTTAGGCTAGAACCCTCTAGGGAATCACCATTTTCTAAGAAGTGTGTTCAATTTTAGATTATACATATCTATAATTGAATCCACCATCTTTAATTTCTTGCATTTTCTTTTATTTTTGAATTTTGTTCTTCATTCTTGATTTTTCATTTATTTCTTGATTTTATTCATTTTTTCCTTCTCACCTTATTGATCATACTCATTCTTTTTTCAAATCCACTCTCACTTACACTTTGCACCTATTCACACACCATTTTCACTCTCTCAATCTCTTCATAATCATATTCACTCATCACTCCTATTTGTCACGCACAGAACATAAGAAGCGATTTTATATTTTCTCTTACAAAACACCTTCCTCGTGGGATTGATATCTTAAATACTATAACTTGACACTACAAAACACCTTCCTCGTGGGATTGATATCTTAAATACTATAACTTGACACGGTTGTGCACTTGCAATCTTTTTGGTACATGTTTATGCCGCATTCTTAAATACTATAACTTGACACGGTTGTGCACTTGCAATCTTTTTGGTACATGTTTATGCCGCATCACACTCCTCTCTGTGTACAAGTGTATTACAAAGTGATCCTTACAATTAGGCACAAATACAAATAAATTTGTTCTCTACAATGGATGAGAACACAATGTAAGCTCATACTCTAAGTCACACAATCCCACAACCCAATTATTCAATGTATGCAAATACAATAAACTCAATGGTTGTGTGTGTAAACAAAGAGTAAATAAATCAACTAAACTCAATATAAACACTAGCTTAATAAAATGGTAATTCAACAATATAAATGTAAAGCTAGATTGAGTTTAGGAAAACTTCTCTATAGATAACGAGAGAGAGGGAGAAGAGTGAATGCTCAAACACCAAGGATGATCTCCTCAAGCTCTTGTGGAATTGAATTCACAAACTCAAACCCTCAATTGCTTAAAAGCTTCTAAACAAACTTAAACCCTTGTTTAAAACTCTTTTAAACTTGTTTAAAAATATTTCATTAGTTAGATGAAGGATGAGAGCAAAGGGGTATATATAGCCACCCAAAACCTCGGCCAAAACCCAACTGAAAAGACAAAAAAAGCCCTCAGAAAATACTGTTGGAAACTAGCTGTTACTGTGCAACGGCTCTTTCATAAGTCGACTTATGAGTTGACTCATGAGTCGACTAATGAGTCGGCTTATATGAGTCGACTCAGCAGAAGAAAAATCACAACTACGCTGCACTTCGTGAATCGACTTATGAGTCGACTAAACATGAACAGACCAGATTTGCACAAAAAACTCAACTTAAAAACATGTTTAAAAATATCAGATAAATTCTAAAAAATGTGAAACTTTGGGAATAGTTTATAATTATTTTGACAAACTTGTTTGAAGAGGAATTTTGCAAAAAGGTCCTCGTATTTATGAAAAACATTATTTTGACAAAAGTACCAAAATACAAGTTTTGAAAGTGTGCAAGTGTGTGTGATATCCCAAATAGCTTCAAATGAAATCTACATCTACTTGCCTATAATCTAGCACTAGAGAGAAAAGAAAAACTAGCAAATATCCTCACATAGAATAACATATCTTTGAGTCTTGATATTGCTTTGATTTGATGAAGCTTTCACTTTGTATATGTTGTTCTTGATTAACATTTATTTCATCACATTGCCTCCACCTCCTATAGATATTGACGTTGTAGCTCATATTCCATCCAATCCTCCATATACGGTACTAACAAGCTTGATATACATATTAACTATAATATCACTCAACAAGCAATTAGTACCGATAATGATGGTTGTAAATCATCATCAAAACATAAGGCTAACAATCTCCCCCTTTTTGATGATGACAACCAACCATGATATTTGAGCTACGTAAATATAGCTCATGGATAGGTGCTCCCCCTATCTATGAGCTCCTCCTTACTATGTGCACAAATGAGGAGATTCTCTCCCCCTTTGTCACCATCAAAAAGTAGGGTAAAGAAAAGCGAAAACATACTTAAATACAATAAATATACCTAAGGTCGCTATGAAAGAACCCTAGAGGGGGGTGAATAGGGTTTATGCTAATCTAATCTGATTTTATGTCAATTAAAACTAATTAACAAATATATCCTAGCAAGTATGATATGCTACAAGATATGTGCAATGATATACAATATAAACAAGAGTAAACAATATGATCATGCAATAATGGTGATATAACAATATGCAAGAATAAATACGCCAATGCCAAACTCAAACACAAGGAAATAATCATGGAGTTTGGACCTTCCGTCCTACGTCTCCGCTCCCCACTCCCGGGGAGAATCTACTACACAACCCGGTTTGGAAGCCGGAACTTCTCTACACACTCAGTTTTTTAGCTAACCGAAAACTCTACACACTCAGTTATCAAGTCAACCGATAACTCTCACAAATCCTCACAAAGTACATACACAATCTATAACCTCAAGTGTTGGTCCTCACGTATCAACTCCCTCAAGTGCTCAGAATTATCACCTCTCACTAGGCCACCGATGTCACTCTTCTTGGTATCGACTCCGTCCTCACCACACACTCCTCTCGGTGTACAAGTGTATTACAAAGTGATCCTCACAATTAGGCATAAATACAAATAAATTTGTTCTCTACAATGGATAAGAACACAATGTAAGCTCACACTCTAAGTCACACAATCCCACAACCTAATTATACAATGTATGCAAATACAATAAGCTCAATGGTTGTGTGTGTAAACAAAGAGTAAATAAAATCAACTAAACTCAATATAAACACTAGCTTAATAAAATGGTAATTCAATAATATAAATGTAAAGCTAGATTGAGTTTAGAGAAACTTCTCTATAGATAACAAGAGAGAGGGAGAAGAGTGAATGCTCAAACACCAAGGATGATCTCCTCAAGCTCTTGTGGAATTGAATTCACAAACTCAAACCCTCAATTGCTTAAAAGCTTCTAAACAAACATTAAACAAACTTAAACCCTTGTTTAAAACTCTTTTAAACTTGTTTAAAAATATTTCATTAGTTAGATGAAGGATGAGAGCAAGGGGTATATATAGCCACCCAAAATCTCAGCCAAAACCCAACTTAAAAGACAAAAAAAGCCCTCAGAAAACACTGCTGGAAACTAGCCGTTACTGTGCAACGACTCTTTCATAAGTCGACTTATGAGTCGACTCATGAGTCGACTTATGAGTTGACTAATGAGTCGACTTATATGAGTCGATTCAGCAGAAGAAAAATCACAACTCCGCTGCACTTCGTGAATCGACTTATGAGTCGACTAAACATGCACAGACCAGATTTGCACAGAAAACTCAACTTAAAAACATGTTTACAGACCAGATTTGCACAGAAAACTCAACTTAAAAACATGTTTAAAAATATCAGATAAATTCTAAAAAATATGAAACTTTGGGAATAGTTTATAATCATTTTGACAAACTTGTTTGAAGAGGAATTTTGCAAAAATGTCCTCATATTTATGAAAAACATCATTTTGACAAAAGTACCAAAATACAAGTTTTGAAAGTGTGCAAGTGTGTGTGATATCTCAAATAGCTTCAAATAAAATCTACAACTACTTACCTACAATCTAGCACTAGAGAGAAAAGAAAAACTAGCAAATATCCTCACATAGAATAACATATCTTTGAGTCTTGATATTGCTTTGATTTGATGAAGCTTTCACTTTGTATATGTTGTTCTTGATTAACATTTGCTTCATCACATTGCCTCCACCTCCTATAGATATTGACGTTGTAGCTCATATTCCATCCAATCTTCCATATATGGTACTAACAAGCTTGATATACATATTAACTATAATATCACTCAACAAGCAATTAGTATCGATAATGATGGTTGTAAATCATCATCAAAACATAAGGGCTAACATCTACTGTGATTACATAGTATTCTATTATTATCCACTTTGTATATACATCTTCCATGTTTGTGTAGCCCCCTGCTATAACAAACCGATAGCAGAGCTCCAGTATTATTCTTGTGGGATTCAAGATGTCATTTGTAAAATACAAAGTGGAGAAATTTAACGGGAGAAATAGCTTTACTTTGTGGAGAGTCAAAATGAGGGCTCTCCTAATATAATAAGGATTGTTCAAAGTCCTGTCCGGGAAGAACAAGTTGCCGAAATCCATGTCTGATGATGAGAAAGAAGAGCTTGAGATGAAAGAGCATAGTGACATACAACTCTAGTTGTCCGATGAGGTATTGCGGGAGGTTGCCAGTGAAGATACCACCGTCGATCTATGGCTCTAGTTGGAGAGCTCGTACATGGTGAAATCTCTAACAAATAAGTTTTACTTGAAGCAATGCCTCTTCACCCTTCGCATGAAGGAAGATATGCAAATTAAAGACCACTTAGATAAACTTAACACTATTCTTATGGATTTAAAGAATATTGATGCTAAAATTGACAAAGAAGATCAATCCCTTATTTTGTTATGTTCATTACCTTCTTTCTATGAGAATTTTGTCAATAGTATACTTTATGGTAGAGATACACTTTCTTTGGAGGATGTCAAATTAGTCTTACATTCAAAAGAATTAAGGTATAAAACGTCTATTGTAGGAGGTGAGGATCAAGCTGATGGCTTGTTCTTCCGTGGTCATCCAAAAAAGGGTGTTGGTGGTAGAGAAAAATCTAGAAATATGTCTAGATCAAAGTCAAGACCAAGAAAAAATGTTGAGAATTATTATTATCATATGTTTAGGCATATAAAACCTAATTGTCCAGTGCTCAAAATAAAGGATAATTCTCAGTCAAAGTCTTGCGAGATGAAAATTCAGTTGTCATTGTAACCGAAGAGTCTTATAGTTTACATGAAGTTTTTTCAGTTGGTGTTAATACTTATTCACAAGATGAGTGGGTTCTTAATTTGGGTTGTTCCTACTATATGTGTCCATATAGGGATTGATTTGTTACATATCAGCCTATTGATGGTGAAATGCCTTGTTGGAAAATAACTTATCTTGCAAGACTGTTGGTATCAGGTTAATTAGAATTAAAACACATGATTGTATTATAGAACATTGAGTAATCTCTGACATATTCTAGAATTAAAGAAGAACCTCATTTTTTTAGGCACCCTTGACTCAAATAGTTTTAAGTTTTTGGCTGAAAGTGGAGTTTTGAGAGTTAGTAAAGACTCTCTTATTGTGATGAAAGGAAAGAAGGTAAATGCCTGCTATATCTTTGAAGATAATATAGCAACATGTGCTGCAGTAATGTCATCCTCAGAGGATTCAGATTCTGTCACTACACGTTTGTGGCATATGTGGTTAGGGCATATCAGTGAGAGAGGATTAGATGTATTGAGCAAATAATGTCTGCTTTATGGTCAGAAAATTAGCAAGATAGACTTTTGTCAGCATTCTGTTTTTGACTAACACCATAGAATCTCCTTTAGTATAGGTGTCCACAGAACCAAGGGTATTTAGATTATATCCATTCAGATATTTGGGGTCCCTCTCAGGTTCTATCAAAAGGTGAAGCTTATTTTCTACTAACATCAATTGATAATTATTCCAGAAAAGTTTGGGTGTTTCCTTTGAAACATAAGAGTGATGTGTTTGCAACCTTTAGGTAATGAAAGGTTATGATT
The DNA here is from genome assembly GCF_001876935.1 of Asparagus officinalis. Lineage (NCBI taxonomy): Eukaryota > Viridiplantae > Streptophyta > Magnoliopsida > Asparagales > Asparagaceae > Asparagus > Asparagus officinalis. The sequence continues at coordinate 85,083,029 of NC_033800.1, forward strand.
GAGAACCAAACAAGAAAGAAAGTGAAGTGCCTCAGACTTGATAATAGGATGAAGCTTTGCTCCACGGAGTTTGAACAATTCTTCAAGAATGAAGGTATTGTGCATCATCGTATAGTTCAGCATACACCACAACAAAATAGAGTTGCAGAAAAGATGAACAGAACACTTTTAGAGAGCACTCGGTGCATGCTTTCTAATGCCAGTTTGTCAAAAAACTTTTAGGCTGAGGCAGTCAATACAACTTGCTATTTGATAAATAGATCTCCTTCTATAGCGATTGACTTTAAAATTCCAGAAGAGGTATGGTCTGGTGTCCCTGCTAGTTACTCTCATTTAAGAGTATTTGGTTGCTCTGCTTATTTTCATGTTAATGATGGTAAGTTTGAACTCAGAGCAAAGAAAGCTATCTTTTTAGGATATGCTAATGAGGTGAAGGAATATAGATTGTGGTGTTCTAATCCCAAGTCACCTAAATTATTTATTAGTAGGGATGTTACTTTTGATGAAAAATTAATGCTTTAGCTAAGAAAGGAGTTTATTGTTGATATCATATGTATTGAAAAAGGAGTCTAGCAAGTAGTGAAGGTAGAGAACTCCGCTTTAAAGGGGGTGCTTGAGGGCGCTCATAGTGAACCAGTTGATACTGTAGAAGGTTCGACTTTATATGATGATACACCACAAGAGCAACAGTACAATATTGCCAATGGGAGAACAAAAAAACAAATCTGATATCCTCAACATTATGCAGATATGCTTGCTTACGCTTTGAGTGTCGCAGAATCTATTAAAATTTTAGATCCTTCTACCTACAAGGAGGTTATAAGTGACAGTAAGGCTACAGATTGGGCTGTGGCGATGACTGAAGAGATGAAGTCTTTTTACAAGAACCAGACATAGTAGTTAGTAGTGCCATTAAGGGGACAAAAGCTTGTTGGCTGCAAATGGGTCTTTAAGAAGAAAGAAGGAATTTCGGATACAAATTCTGTAAGATGCAAGGCATGCTTGATAGCTGAATGTTACAGTCAGACCGAGGCTAAAAACTTCAATGAAGTATTATCTCTAGTTGTAAAACACACCTCAATCCGCGCGTTACTTGCTATGGTTGCTCAATTTAATTTGGAGTTTGAGCAACTTAATGTGAAGATGGTCTTTCTACATAATGAGTTTGAGGAGCATATGTTTATGCATCAGCTAGAGGAGTTCGTCGTTGAAGGTAACAAAGATTATGTGTGCAGGTTAATAAAATCTCTTTATGGGTTGAAACAGTCTCAAAGACAGTAGTATTTAGGATTTAATACTTTCATATTTGAGCATGGTTACTATAGGAGTAAATATGATAGTTATATTTATCATAAAAAGCTTAATGATGGTTCTTTTGTATATTTACTTTTGTACATTGATGACATGTTGATTGCAGTCAAATATATACTAGAAATAAACAAGTTGAAATTTCAACTCAAGCATGAGTTTGAGATGAAAGACTTAGGAGTAGGAAGAAGATTTTGGGGATGGAGATCAATAAGAACAAGCGAAAAGGAAGTTTATTTCTTTCATATGAGAAATACATCAAGAAGGTGTTGGAAAGATTTAGCATGCTTGATGCGAAGCTTGTGAAGACTCCACTTGCTGCTCATTTTCGTCCTTCAGCAGATTTCTCTTCTCAAACTGAAGAAGAGAAGCAATACATGTCTTGTGTTCCTTATGCCAGTGCAGTTGAAAGTATTATGTTGCTATGGTCTGCACCCATCCAGATATTTCATATGCAGCTAGTGCCGTGAGTCGGTATATAGATAAGCCTAGAAATGTCCATTGATAGGCTGTAAAATAGGTACTTAGATATTTGAGAGGATCTGCTAATACTGGTTTATATTTTAGCTGGAAAACAAATTCAGATTACAGAATACTTGACTGATTCAAATTATGTGGACAATTTGAATAAGAGACGATTTATGAGGGGTTATGTATTCGCTCTCTCTGGTAGTGACATTAGTTGGAAGGTGACTCTACAGTTGGCGGCTGCTCTGTCTACTACAAAGGCATAGGATATGACAGTGACAAAAGCAGTGAAAGAACCTATGTAATTAGTTGAGAGGTTTGGTTGAAGATCTCAGGTTACATCAAGGTGTTACTACGGTGTTTTGTGATAATCAGAGTGCAAAATATTTGACGAGGCATCAGATGTATCATGAAAGAACTAAGCATATAGATGTTAGGTATCATTTTATCAGAGAAATTAAGATCATTAAAATTAAAAAAATTGGTACAATAGATAATCCAACAGATATGATGATGAAGCCTATACCTTCGTGCAAGTTCGAGTATTGTCTCGAATTGCTTGAAGCTTAACAAAGTGGAGGTTAAGCCCGTAAGGGGTATTTAGTGAGATAGCAAGAGCGAAGAGAAGATCTTCATATTCAAAGTCAAGGTGGAGATTTGTTAATTGTGACATTGAATCAAATTTAATACATGTGTTTTCAAACTCCCACTATTTCACCAACCCTTTTCACTATTTCACCAATCCTTTTCACTATTTCACTAACCCTCTTGTATATGTGAAGCCACAAATACCTATGAAGATGTGAGTTAAATGCATTTGGGACATAGAAAAGAAAGAGAGTTGAAGAGAAAAGAACAAGAGAGTTTTTTTGAGTGTTCTCTTCTTTGCATGCGTTTGGGAGATATTAGAGTGGTCTCCTACTATAATCTTCTCTTTTGTGATTAATGAATCTCTACTGTTCTCGCCCATGTACGTAGGATATACTGATCGAACCATGTTAAATTCTTATGTGGTGTTCTCTATCTCTACTGTGATCACATAGTACTATGTTATTATCTACTTTGTATAGATATCTTCTGTGTCTGTATAGCGTCTCGTTGCAATAGTATGCACATCCATAACTATGTCGAGTTCCTCATAGAAAAATAATATTGCAACCGAGCTATAATAAGCACATAAAGTCAAAAGTAATAATCAAAATACTTAACCACGTGCAATGCACGTGCATCCTAACTCGTAACTAAAATGTCCTTGAATTAAAAAAAACTCTCAATTGGAAGAGACAGAGAGAGACCCCCCAAGATATTTAGGGGGGTTATTGGTTGGGACAAATTAGGACCAAGTGGAAAAATTGTTCCAAATGGAACAATTTTACCCCTTTGGGATATTTTGAGTGGGGTAAAGTGGGATAAAGTGGGATAATGAGATAATTTGAGCTTTTGATTTGACAATTTATGTGGGATAATTGATGATGTGGCACCTTATTAAAATATAATTTTATCTATTAATTACTTCTAAATTAACTTATCCAATTGGTTTAATATATTATTTAGTATATTATTATAATATAAATATTATTTTACTTTATATTAAAATATAATATATTGTACTATACTTAAAAATTACTATTATTAATTATTATATTATATTATATTATATTATATTATATAATAATTAATATAATATAATATCAATATATTTAATATAATATTTTAATAATATAATATTTAATATAATACATTATTTTATTTATACAAAAATATAATATGTTATACAATAATTACTAATTAACATTAGATTAGTATATTACATTATATAATAATTGATATAATATATGAATAATATATATAATATAATACTTTAATAATATATTATTTAATTTAATATATTATAATATAGTATCATAGGATATAATGTACTTTATAAAATATTATAATATTTTACTTTATTCAATGTAATATTTTTAAAATATTATATTAAAATTAAAATAATATATATATAACATGATAATTACAATAATATATATTAATAGGTATCATGTTATAGTATAATATATTATATTATTTCAAACTATAGTATTATATTATATTATATCATAATATTTTACTAATATTAGTAATTATTATATTATATTATAATAGTATGTCATATATATAATAACTATAATAATATTTTATAAATTAATTATATAATAATATATTATATAACAATATATGTTATTAAAATATTATATAATATTATAATAAATACGTTATACTATAATTACTATTATATAATATTATTAATATATGTTATTAAATTATGTCATTAAAATATTAATATATGTATATTTTTATATATCATGTCATATATTTATAATATAATTGCATGTATTAGTTAAGTAATATAAAAATATTTTAAAATTATCCCAATTGCCTTCAAAGTGGAACAACATTGTTCCAATATGGAGGATGGAGTAAATTTTTACTATTAGGACAAAATTTTTGTAAATGAGTGGGGTAATTTTATCCCAAGTGGTGTAATTGTCTCACTAGTATTCCAAAAAACCAGTAACACAAAAAGGTATTATCCTTGTTCCATTGTCCCAATGAATAACACTATGAAATAGAATCTCCAAAATTATCTCATTATCCCCCAAAATATCCCAACCAATAACCCCACTTAGTTATTTCCAAATTTCAGAAAGGGGTCTAGTGAAGAAAAGTGTAAAGTCTAGGGACGTTATGTGATATAAAAAAAATTCTGGGGTTATGTGCAAACCCCCAAAGTTCGGGTTTTCGTGAAATTAATCCTTCAATATATGAATCCTCATACTTCATTCATTCAAATACCAATAATTTCAGAACTACAGAACTAATCAGAAACTATTTTATCCATTATTCCAACACTACGAACTCCATATGACACTTAAAACATCACGAAGACATGAACACATACTAATTGTTTTCAAGAAACTCCCTTGTGACCAACACTAGGCGCATAAGGAGGCCAATACAAATAAAACTCAATCTTGTACACAACGGTAACCCCCGTCAAACTCACCGGTGACGACCTCACGTACCCTCCAACAAACATGAAGTCTCCGGTCCCTCCGACCACCGGATGATCAGATGGCTTTGTGTTATGAGTCCCCCCAAGAACCGATATCGACCCTTCGTGCCCTTCAACATTCAACGTTATCTTTGCCGCCGAAACACTCCTAAGCCCGTCTAAGCTTGAAGTTACGGAAAATCCCTCTGCGATGCCTGCGACGCGAGAGGTTGCACTTGTCGTGGTGGTCATCTTGTCGTTGAAGACGAAGATTGTCCCAAAGGGGGTTGTTGTTTGAGAGATGCCCGTGTGTCCAGTGACGGGCTGGACGATGATGAAGCCGGTCTTGTTGATGGTTTCATGTTGGTAGAGAGAAAAGTGAAGGGATTTTAGATGGTGGTGGTGGTGGTGGTGTTGGTGTGAGGACGAGACTTGATGAACAATGAGAAGAGAGAACAAGAGGTATAGATATTTAGCCATGAGAACTTTGGTAAATTTGGTGATTTTGGATAAATATGTAAGGTTTTGATGTGAGGAGAAAAGGTCGTAAGATGTCCGTTTTCTTTTCAAAAGTAAAGGTGCAAGTTGGCTGGGTGATGTGAGGAGAAATGGTGGTAAGATGACTTCTTTTCAAAAGTAAGGGTGCAAGTTGGCTGGGGAATGAGTCAAGGTGTGCTGCTAATTGGTTAATTTGAGACTGGCTGTCAAATCGAGTGTGGGTTGGGTTGGAACTTGGAAGTGTTGCAATCAAAAGTGGTCAATTAAATGACCAATATATGTTCTAGATTAAGTAATTTTCTTTGTTATAAGATATTTTTTTGGGTTCTAGTTTGTACCAAATCTGTCTTTCAGAGTACAATTTTCTCTTTTTTCTAAAGGTCAATACATGAAACGGACGGACCACATTCAGATGATAATTTTCTATCCAAGTACTTTTACTCTGACTCAAGATGGTAGTTGGATGTTTGTGCCTTTGTGGTAAGTTCTTTATGTAATTTACTCAAGTTGTTTTGCTTATTACTTATTGAATATAAGATTGTTTTCCCATCTTACAGTAGAAAAGTTCCTCTCATGATGTTAATTTAAAACATATACCTTGAAATTATGATTTTATAATAAATCATCTTTCACTGTTTGGAAAACCTGTTACCCTTTCCCCACGAGAGCTTAAGTGGTGATAATCAAGATGATGGTGATAAAAATTTTATCTACATCTAAATCCCATGATACTTGCATAGATGCAAATTCAATCATTCCCTTCTACTTTCTTCATACAATAATGCAAAAACTCAACCATAACATAAATTCCCTCCTTCTCCAGATGAGACTCATCCCAAGCAACAAACTTATGGTCCCTCCCCTCAACATGCACCAAACTATTACCACTCACCATCTTCAACCTCCTCTCCTTCATCAACCTCCTCATGCTCGCCATCCCCTCACTCACTCCTCCGCTTGCAAACATGCTCGAGCTCATCAGATACCCGGCAGAATTTGTTGGTTCAAGCCCAACCACATGCGACGCGACAATTTGCCCAAGCTTAAAGCTCCCATGGCTCCTACATCCACTCATCAGAGCTCCCCAAGCAACCGGAGATGGCTCAACATCTCCAGGCATCTTCCTTATCACCTCGAGCGCGCCCTTAAGGTCTCCGGATCTCGCCAACATGTCTATAACACATGAGTAATGTTCAAGTGAAGGTTGCAGTGAGGGAACTTTTAGCATTCTTTGAAAGCAAGCAAGCCCATCCTGTACTAAACCACAATGGCTACAAGATGAGAGGATGGAAACCATTGTGACTGAATTTGGCTTCATGCCCTGATCATGCATTTCGTGGAGTAGGGCAAGCGCTTCTTTTCCTTGTCCGTTCATCCCTAATGCACCTATCATTGCGTTCCAGGAATGTATGTTCTTTGAAGGCATTTCATCAAACACTTTTTTTGAGCTGATCAGGTCACCGCATTTTGCATACATGTCGATGAGTGAGGTTCCGATGGTCAAGTCTTGGTCTAGGTCATTTCTGATTGATAAGCCATGAACGGTCTTTGAGAGCTTGAGCTCGGCAGAAATGACGCAAGCTTCAATTAAGCTAAGAATAGTGACTGAATTTGGCGGTTCTCTTGCGAATTGCATCTCTCTAAAGAGGGCGATGGATTCACTTGCATTGCCACAGTGTGCAAAGCCAGCAATCATGGTACTCCAAGATATCACATCTTTTCTCTCCATTGTATCGAATAGTTTCATGGCCAGTTCCATTAGGCCGCACTTTGTGTAAGAATCTAACAGTGAATTCTGTACGAAGTCATTCGATAACCACCCTCGGATAACTACTCCATGAATACATCTGCAGTGCACTGGCAGCTCGAGTTGCTTGCAGGCATGCAAAAGATTGACCATGGTCACCTCGTCCCCCTCGACTCCAGTCTTTTGCATTGAACCGAACAGTTGTAAGGCTTCAATGCTTTTCTCATTACCGATTAATCCAGTTATGATGCTATTCCATGAAACAATATTAGTAGATGACATGTGATCAAAGACCACGAAGGCAGAATCAATATCAACACACTTCGAGTACATATCAATAAGAGAATTCTCAACAAACACATCCTCTTCAAACCCTTTACGGATCAAGTGAGCATGTATGGACTTCCCATTGTCGATATCTCCAGCGTTTGCGCATGCTTGAAGAACGCAAACCGCCGCAAGCCCATCCATCTCGTTACCAAGCTCAACATACATCGATCGAAACAATCGCAAAGCATTGGCGGCATTTCCGCATCGCGTGTATCCACTCATCAACGAGCTCCAAGATATCACATCTCGTTCACACATTTCGTCAAACAACTTCTGTGCATAATTCAAGTTCACAAACCTCACGTACATGTTGAGCAAAGAGTTCTGCACTGAGGCCACAATTGAAAACCCACTCTTTGTAATAAACCCATGTAGGTTTTGTCCTTCGTCAATGGCTTCCAGTTTCCAGCAAGCTCGAACAACAAGGATCAAGCATGAAACGTTGGGTTCAAAATTTGAAGCCCTAGCCTCCATGAACGAGCTCAGGCCGATCTCATACTCCTCTAAACTCAAGAATCCATGTACCAAAGCGTTCCACGATACCGAATCTTTACACTCCATTTTATCGAAAAATCTCAGCGCAGAGCTCATCATGCTGCATTTACTGTAGAAACTAATGACCGAATTGCAGGTCGAAGCGTAAGAATCAAAACCCATCTTGACAACATCGGCGTGAATCGAAGTTCCAAGTTTGAATGATCGAATGTTAGCAAGATGTTTGAATAGCGGAGGGAAAACGTGGGAGGTTATTTGTGAACCGGCGTTCTTTATTTGGTGATAGTGATGTACAACGTTGCTGAGCTGCGATAAGGGCATAAGGAAATTCACTGGACTTCTCATTCAAAAACTTCGATAGAGGGAAGTAAAAATAAACATTGCTGAACGTACGGACTATCTAAGGGAACAAACTTGGACCACCAGTACTGCTTATATTTGGCAACTGCAGGGTCTGACCATGGCTTACAGTAGTTCCCGTTGTAGTGAACAACGGCTGCATTCTCGACTTCTTTCGGGCCCACTGCTGGATCATGACCGAGGCCCAAGACATGCCAGCTTCGTTCGAGGGGATATGTCAGGTTGTAGAATGTGATCAAACCCGGAGGTAGAGTTCCCAGTTTCCGTAGTGTTCTTTCCTCATTCTGCAGATATGAATTGTACGGCAGTATGTTGGTCGAATATAATTTAGGGGTTAGCTACGCCTCCTGTACTATTGCAAACTGAACTCGCTACCCTTTGGGAATCTTCTTGACACTTTTAGGGGGGGTCTATCTGCACCAATAGATTTTCACTCAGGGGGATTATCTGAAGTAATAGGACATTTTCAAGGGGTCTATCTAAAACTACAGAACTACAAGTGTAGTAAGTTCAATTTGGCAATGGTACAGGGGGCCTATCCACAGCTAACCCTATAATTTGTGAAGCGCAGAAAGGTTGACTAAAATTATTCTTACGGAGTCTTGCCAATAATGATATATATATATATTCCAGTAATGTTCCGTATCTTCCACTGCTTTAGATCGAAGATGTTCATCCCGAAAGCCCATCCACAAGCATGTGGATCAAAATTTTCAGAAATCTTTGGGTTTGAGAAGTTAACGTCAGGCACCGAAATCAGCAGCCCACGTTTTTTATCAAAAGCAAAAGAGTGGGCCCCACTTTTGAAAAAAAATGCACTGGGTTAGGCACCGAGTTTGGAAATTTCAAAAGATGCATAGTGTAATATTAACATTTTATTATGCATAGTGTTTTTTCCAAACAATATAAATAGGCTCCAAGTCCTTAAGGAAAAACTCATCCTAGAAACAACTCCTCATATAGAAGAGTGAGAGAAAGAATAGAGAGAGAGAGTATCTCCTTGTAAAGAGAGATTGTAACTCAAGAGAGATTGTAACTCCAGAGTTTTCTCCTCATAGTAACTTCTTCTATCCTTGTCCGTGGACGTAGGCAATCAAGTGCCGAATCACGTAAATATGTGTGTCCAACTTTTTATCTCTATTTTTGTTCTACTATTGCTACGACCTTGCTCTGTTTGGCCCCGGGTTTGTCCCAACAAGTGGTATTAGAGTCAACTTAGGGTGCTTGTATATATCTACTTATCGTATGCTCTATGGCTGCCACCAAAGGTGGATCCTCCACATCAGAAAACAAGTTAGGTTATCATTTACCCTTTGAAGGTGACGAGTACTATTCACGAGTACGATACTGTTCATAAATACGATACTATTCACATATACGGAACTATTCACGGATATGGTTACTGTTCATAAATACAGTTACTGTTTACGTGAGATAGTAAGAAGTTACTGTTTGTGGTAGAAGCAATGATGGTAAAGTTCAAGATCGAGAAATTCGACAGGAGTAATTTTTCTCTGTGGAAGTTGAAGATAAAGGCTATCTTGAGAAAAAATAATTGCCTAGCGGCCATCGGTGCAAGGTCGAACGACATGAAAAATGATAAGAAGTGGAATGAGATGGATAAAAATGCTATTGCAAATCTCCATCTGGCATTAGCAGACGGAGTGCTGTCAAGCATTGAGGAGAAGAAGATAACAAAGGAGATCTGAGATACTCTAACAAAGCTATATGAGGCGAAATCCATGCACAATAAAATCTTCTTAAAAAGGAAATTTTATACTCTTAGGATGGCAGAATCTACATCGATGACTGATCACATCAACACCCTAAACACACTGTTCTCCCAACTCACAACGTTGGGGTATACAGTTGGTGCGAATGAACACACTGTTCTCCCAACTCACAACGTTGGGGTATACAGTTGGTGCGAATGAACGTGCAGAACTTCTACTTTAGAGTCTACCTGACTCGTATGATCAACTCATACAGTTGGTGCGAATGAACGTGCAGAACTTCTACTTTAGAGTCTACCTGACTCGTATGATCAACTCATTATCAACCTGACAAATAACGTCCTTACGGACTATATAGTTTTCAACGATGTTGCAGCCGCTGTTCTGGAGGAAGAAAATCGACGCAAGAACAAGGAAGACATGCATGCAAGTTCGCAACAAGCAGAGGCTTTATCGATGACGAGATGAAGATCAACGGAACGTGGTTCCAGTGGGAGTCATACCCATGGTAGATAAAAATCACGAAGTAAGAAGAATATCAAATGCTACAACTATGGCAAAAAGGGATACGTCAAATCGGTGTGTTGGCAAAATAAGAAGAATGGAGATAAAAAGTCTTCAGAGCCATCAACATCTCAAGGATGCGTTGTCAGCACATCAGACGATGGTGAAATTCTATTCAGTGGAGTGACCACTGTTGATGAAGGCAGAAGGAGGTTTGCCGATGTATGGCTTCTAGATTCAGCAGCCTCCTGACACATGACTTCTCGGAGAGAATGATTTCATAAATATGAACCTCTCTCAGGAGGATCTGTATTCATGGGGAATGATCATACCTTGAAGATTTCTGGTACTGACACTACCAAAATCAAAATGTTTGATGGTACAATACGTACCATTCAAGATGTGCGACATGTGAAGGGCTTGAAGAAGAATCTATTATCTTTGGGACAATTAGATGAGCTCGGGTGCAAGACCCATATCAAAAATAGGATCATGAAGATTAGAGGGGCGCTTGTGGTAATAAAAGGAGAAAACATAGTTGCAAATCTGTACATGCTCAAGGGAGAAATCCTGCAGGAAGTTGATTCATGTGTGACATCAACCAGCCATGGAGAAGAACAAACCATGATGTAATATCGCAAACTAGGCCGTATGTCAGAACGAGGCTTGAAGATCTCTCCGATCAGAAGCTGCTTTCTGGACTTAATTCGGTAGCTCTTTCATTCAGTGAGTATTGTGTTACAAGTAAGAAGCATCGGCTGAAGTTCAACACATTGAGTTCTAGAAGCAAGACTATTCTGGAACTAGTTTATTCTTATGTATGACAAACACCGGTTACATCCTTGGGAGGAGCAAAATATTTTGTGTCCTTTATTAATGAGTACTCCAGGAGATGTTGGGTGTATCCTATCAAAAAGAAGACGGGTGTGTTCTCAGTCTTTAAAACCTACAAAGCGCGGGTCGAGCTTGAATCTGAGAAGAAGATCAAGTGCTTGAGGTCAGATAATAGAGGAGAATACACAGACGGTGAATTCCTAGCATTCTGCAAGCATGAAGGCATCAAAAGACAATTCAGTACGGCTTATACTCCTCAAAAAAATAGAGTGACTGAGCGGATGAACAAAACTCTGTTGGAAAGAACAAGAACTATGTTGACAACTACAAATCTGGATAAAGTATTTTAGGAGAAGCAGTAAAAACCTCCTGTTATGTGGTAAATCGATCTCCATAACTGCAATACTATTAAAGACGACAATGGAGATGTGGACTGGCAAGGCAGCTGATTATTCTAACCTCCATATATTTGGAAGTCCAGTGTACGCAATGTACAATGCCCAAGAAATTACAAAGTTGGATTCAAAATTCAGAAAATGCATATTCTTGGGGTATGCTGATGGATTAAAGGGGTATTACCAGTGGGATCCCACTTCCCACAAGGCGATCATCAGTAGAGATGTTATCTTTATAGAGAATCAACTACAAAGTGAAGAAAAAAAAAGCAGTTCGAGGAAGGACTCAGAGACTGTAGTTGTTCAGGTAGAAGATAGTCCGAATTCATTTGAAGCAATACCGGAGCATGATGTACAAGAACCAGTCGAGTCCGAGGCTTCAGAAGCTCGAAGGTCAACTCGTGAGAGAAGGCCACCGATTTGGCACTCGGAGTATATTACCGAGAATAATGTTACATATTGTCTTCTAACAGAAGATGGAGAGCCATCAACTTTTCATGAAGCTATAAATGACACAAATGTATCCTTGTGGATGGCAGCAATGCAAGAAGAAATTAAAGATCTCTATAAGAACAAGACTTGTGAACTTGTGTCACTGCCACAAGGAAGAAAGACCATTGGAAACAAATAGGTCTACAAGATGAAGAGAAATGGCGATGATCAAGTGGAGCGATATCGTGCTAGATTGGTGGTAAAAGGATATGCTCAGAAAGAAGGGTGGAGCGATATCGTGCTAGATTGGTGGTAAAAGGATATGCTCAGAAAGAAGGTATTGATTTTAATAAAATATTTTGTGGTAAAAGGATATGCTCAGAAAGAAGGTATTGATTTTAATAAAATATTTTCTCCTGTAGTTCGACTTATAACAATCCGAATAGTTCTGACTATGAGCGCTATATTTGACTTACATCTAGAGCAGCTAGATGTGAAAACAATATTTTTTCATAGAGATCTTGAAGAAGAAATTTACATGCTCCAACCAGAAGGTTTTGAAGAAAAAGAAAGAGAGAACTTGGTTTACAGATTGAACAAATCTTTGTACGGTCTAAAGCAGGCGCTAGTGTGTTGGCACAAGAGATTTGATTCATTCATCATGAGCCTTGGATACAACAGACTTAATTCAGACCCTTGTGCATATTTCAAGAGGTTTGGTAAAAATAAATTTGTTATCTTATTGTTATATGTTGACGACATGTTAGTTGCATGTGCCAATAAAGATCGTATCCAAGAATTAAAGGCTCAGTTGGCTAAGGAATTTAAAATAAAAGATTTAGGATCTGCAAACAAGATTCTATGGATGCAAATTTACCAAGATAGAGTTAATAGGAAGATTTGGCTTTCTCCGAAGAACTATTTGAAGAAAATCTTACGGCGCTTTAACATGCAAGATTGTAAGTTAATTTCTACCCCACTTCCTGTTAATTTCAAGTTATCCTCCAGTTTGAGTTCTAACAATGAAGAAGAGAGGATGGAGATGTCTCGAGTGCCGTATACATCATCAGTCGGAAGCTTAATGTTCGCGATGATTTGTACAAGACCAGACATTATACAAGTAGTGGGAGTGATTAGTCGATACATGGTGAATCCTGGTAAAGAGCATTGGAATGCTATAAAGAGGGTTCTAAGATATATTTAAGCAACCTCAAATGTTGCATTATGTTATGGGGGATCTGATTTTATTATTAGTGAATATGTTGATTCTGATTATGCAGGTGATCGTGATAATAGCAAATCCACCACAGGCTATGAGTTTGCACTTGCTGACGGAGCTGTAAGCTGGGTTTCAAAACTACAGTCAGTTGTGGCTACTTCAACAACAAAGGCAGAATATGTAGCAGCTACACAACCTAGTAAAGAAGTAATGTGGTTGAAGATGGTGCTGTAGGAACTCGACCATGAATAAAAGAAGATATCTCTATTTTGTGACAGTCAGAGTGCTTTACAGTGGTAAGAAATCCAGCCTTTCACTCAAAGACCAAACACATTCGAGTTCAGTATCACTTCATTCGTGGGAAAGTGGAAGAAGAAACAGTGGATATGCAGAAAATTCACACCAAAGATAACCTAGCAGATTTTTTGACAAAAGCAGTCAATACTGACAAACTTATTAGATATCGATCCTCTTGTAGTCTGACGAAGATGTAAGCAACATGAAGATGACAAGATAGAAAAAATGGTGTGAAGATATGATTAACACGCAAGGAGCTGTCATCTGAATTTGAGATGAAGGACCTGGGAGAGGCGAAGAAGATATTGGGTATGGAGATTGAGCGAGACAGGGTGAAGGGGAGATTGAAGCTTACACAGAGGAGTTACTTGCAGAAGATGCTGAAAAAATTCAGTTTTGAGGGCAATGCCAAGGTGGTGAGTACTCCATTAGCTCCCCACTTCAAGCTTTCAGCCTTGATGTCACCAGTTTCAGTGGAGGATCGGGACTACATGTCCAAAGTTTCATACTCCAGTGCAGTGGATAGCTTGATGTATGCTATAGTGTGTACGATGCTAGATTTGTCACAGGCCGTGAGCATGGTATCTAGGTACATACATGACCCCAGGAAGGGTCATTGGGAGGCCGTGAAGTGGATTCTACGGTATATTAAAGATACCATGGATGTTGGGTTGATATTTGAGAAGAATGATAAGACAGGACAGGATTGTATTGGCTACGTGGATTCAGACTATGCCGGAGATCTTGACAAGGGTAAGAAAGAATTAGGGACCCCAGCGAGTGGCCTGGTGGTTGGGCTTGGGGCTTGGCTAAAAAGGCCAAGAATCAATTCATGACTATGGCAATGCCTATGTCCAATTTTAAACTATTAGACATTGTAATACTTGTCCAATTCACCTAGATTTGGACTGCGAAAAGGGAGCCCTAGCCACCGGGTTTACTTGGCTAGTACTAAGCCAAGGTTACCCGCACCAAAATGGAAGAAAGAATTAGGGATTTTGGTGTATGGTTATATGTTAAAATAGCTGGAAGAAGAAAGTGATGGAAGGGGAAAGTCTTTCAAAGTAATGTAAAAAACAATTAGGGAGTTTTGGTGTATGGTTTCTATGCTAAAATAACTGGAAGAAGAAAGTGATGCATGGGGAAATTCTCTCAAAGTAGGGGGAAAAGTCATGTGATATTCATACATTTACGTTTATAATGGAGAATTCTCAACGGTCATGTAACAAGTGTAAAGCTGATGCATATCAGCTGGGCAAATTAAACTTCAAGACAACAAAGTTAAAAATGGGTGAAACTTTAGGGTATTGTTGTGCAATAAATACAAAAAGAAAAAGAAAGGTTACCCCGGGTTTAGGTCAGCATCCGAATCCGCATCTTCAGTTGCTAGCCGACATTCTTTGATGTGTTTCATCAATTTATCATAGATATCAACTTTGCTTAAAGAACGAGCCATGATGGCGTAAACTTTAGCCATAATTATCTGATCTTTCATGAGGTTTAGTGTTTTATACGAGAAAGTTTCCTCCATATGTTGTATTTCCCCTTCACCGTGTGGTTGAACTTTTTCATACGTTCAATGGCTGCTGCTTCCATCTGATGCTCAGTTTCTTTACTCATGTTAAGTAGATTAGCGATTCGCTTCTCCCCTCCTTTTTTGTCTAAGTCTCTGCATGCACAAAAAGAGAGCAAACGAAATAATAAGTGAAATAACAAATTTTAACTAAATAATACAATAAGAAATCTGGACATTCACCTGACGTTTAATCTTCACTGGAGTAATGGGGATCGATAGCTGGTTTCGATCGGTAGAAAGGCAATTATTTTCCTGTAATTGTTTACTGTCTGCTGATATGAGCTCTCTTGCCTCTGGATGTTCGAGGGATAAGAAAACATGAATAAATGCAATATAAGAACATTCATGTTAAATAGATGAATGTATTAAAAAAAGCAAAAAATGTAATGTAAGAATATTCATGTTAAATAGATGAATGTATTTTTAAAAAAAAGCAAAAAGAACTGCAAAATAACATGAGGAAGACTACTATTATTCTGTTAATAAAATAAAAATGCCCGTCTAGGTTCTCCAAATGTTAATATAAATGTTAATTGTAGATAGACCCTCTGGAGTATTGCTGCTTTGAACTTACTATCCCTCTATTTTTATTTTTGCAAATATAACCCTACAGTGAATTTTTTTTACTCTTTGACTCTCAACAGATCTATTAGTGATCTGTCCAAAATTCTCCACCTGCTGAGAATCAATAGGCTCCCTCATTGAAACATCATCCATTGTGACATTACCAGACCAAATATTCAATTGAGTTTTACCTCCAATCATAGTAGTTGACAACTCTTTAATAGGATGACCCAAATATGTCAAAGCCTCAATTCAGAAACTCTTCTGCAGACTATTGCTTGACAACAGACACCGATTCTCCTCCAACAAGGCACGGTTATCCAAATTTACCACCCTATCTAGTTACCCCAAGATTTTCATTCCAACAAAGTGTCTCGAAATACCGTGAGCTTGGCTTCAATACAGAAACAGGTCCATCTTGTACCTCCCACCAAAACAAGAATGAAGTACCTTCACCTTTCTGTCTATCATACCCATCTT
This sequence comes from Asparagus officinalis, assembly GCF_001876935.1. Lineage (NCBI taxonomy): Eukaryota > Viridiplantae > Streptophyta > Magnoliopsida > Asparagales > Asparagaceae > Asparagus > Asparagus officinalis. Next base: position 85,099,300 of record NC_033800.1, read on the forward strand.
GTACCTCCCACCAAAACAAGAATGAAGTACCTTCACCTTTCTGTCTATCATACACTTCTTCAATCTGTTGGAGACTACTAGGACTTTAATGAAGTACCTTCACCTTTCTGTCTATCATACACTTCTTCAATCTGTTGGAGACTACTAGGACTTTATCAAAAGGGGATTTGGTTGCAATCGAAACACGCCTAGAACAGCCACAAACAAAGGAAACCAAATATCTATTTTCTCCCAATGATGCCTCCTTGGAAGGCCCCAAACATTCATGTGAACCCCATCTGAAAAACCATCCATGTGATGAATAGAGGTGTCAAACTTCTCATCGGTCTTCTTGCTCACACCAAAGTGTTCACTGGATTTCAAATTGCAGGTCGATATACCCATCTCCAAATCAATACTGGAATGACAAAGCCCTAAATGCTGCAGTTTAGTTGAATCAACAGAAGTCGCTAGCTCTCCACCTGTTATTGTATCTCCAATCAAATAGTATAGGTTATTCCTCCTGACACCCTTCATCACAATCAAAGAGTCTTCCACGATCTCGAGAACCATGTCCTCAACACTAATCTTCAGATCCTCTCCAACTAAAGCTCCAATTGAGATCAAGTTCTTCCTCAATGAAGGAACATATCTCACATCATATGACTCTCTAACAGTCCCGTCAAACATCTTGATGCGAATTTTTTCCTATCCCAAGGATTTGGTATGCACGGTTGTCTTCCATGTACACTACAACACTATCTAGTTTCTCAAAACTTGAGAACCATTCCCTTCTAGGGCACACATAATAGGTCGCACCACTATCTAACATCCACTCGTATTCCTCCGAATAGCTACCTGTAGGACTAATAGAAAACGAATAAATAGAAGTATCAGAAATATTACCATCCGATATAACGATGTTTGCTTCTGATGATGGTTGCTTCCCTTTTCCCTTCTGCTTATTCTTCATCCATTCATCGAGCTTTGGACAATCTTTCTTCCAATGACCAGTCTTATTGCACCAAGCACACTGATCTTTTCCAACTGTAGGATGCCCTACTTTAGACTGTGACTTTCAATTCTTTTAGTTTGGATTCTTCCTTCTTACGACCAATGCCTTCGCCACCGGCTCAACTGAAGCCTCCTTATCTTTCTTTCGAACCTGATAGTTCACAAGTACAACGGTGACCTCACTGTACGAAAGGAACGTCTTCCCATTAATTATGGTAAGAACAAAGGTCCATATTCCTCATTAGGCAAGGAACTTAACAACAACAATGCCTTATCCTCATCTTCAATCATAACATCCACATTCACCAAATCTGCAAGAAGCTTCATGTAATGATTCATGTGATCACTAATGGAGGTTTCCTTCTTTAATTGGAAGCGATAAAGCCTCCTCTTTAAATGCAAGCGATTTTCCACACTCTTGGCCAAATACTTGCTCTCAAGGATCTCCCAAATCTTCTTTGCAGAAGTCTCATTCACCACATCATACTTTAGATCCTATGTTAAACAAGACCTAATTACACCACACGCCGTCCAAGTCATCTTCTTCTAAACCATCTCTTCAATATCATCTGGCTTGCCATCCAACTCCAAAGTGTCTTCCAAATTTTGTACGTTCAGCGCATCCAAAACTTCGCATCGCCAAAGTCCAAAGTTTTGTAGAGTGGATATTCAAACTTTAAATGGTCTTCACACCAGAAGCACCACCCTCAACACCTTCTTTCCCGGCCATATTCCTCAACACACCAACAACCAATGTGGAACAAACTGAAGAATAGATCCAAACTTGAGAAAAATAGAGCCTTTACCAAAAAGATCCCACCTTTAACTCTAATTGAAACCCTAGACAAGCTTCTAAAGCGATCTACTCCTTCAAATTACCCAAGCGTAGCCCGAGCTATGATATCACTTATTGTGCATAGCGAAAATTTTGGCAGCACCTCTGGTGCTCGACAAGAGAGTAGATCTCAATTAAATCCCTGTTTCACAAAGGAAACAAGAACCGAAAGCAAAATATCTCAACAAAGTAGGATATCAGATTTTCCTCTCATCAGTTCTAGGACTAACCTGTCGATGGAACCTAAATAAGGTATTACAAATCACAGCACAAACAACCAATTTTAACATGATTCGATAAGTTGCCTACGTCCACAGGGCAAGGAGGGGGTGATCTACTATTAGAGGAAGAGAGTACAAATGACATTTACAATCACACAAATTAAACCCTCAAACAATCTCTAAAATCTCTCACAAATTAATCTCTCAAACAAAAGGGATGCACAAAAAACCTTGTCAAAATCGGCACAAACGACTGCAGCACAAAATCTCTTCTTCGTTTTTCTTTTGCACGCCGAAAAATCTCCTCTGTTGAAAAAATTTCTCCTTGCACACTGCCAACAAAAAACCCTAAGAGTCATTTATTAGCCTTGCAACAAAAACGGGTGGGCTTGCTAAAAACTCGTGGTTGTGTGTCTCTTTTGTGCATGGGACCCACTCAAAATTTTGTGGTCGTGTGTTGATTTTGCGCTTGGGACTCATTCACAATTCTCCATCTCGATGAATTTCTTCCAAAACTAAGCCGATACCAAAACAACCAAATGTTCCACTTGCTGTGTCTAGTACACCGTGAAGTTAATTCATGACAACGGACTCAATCCATAATAAGTCGAGAACCCAAATAAGAATGCGAACAAACTCCAAACGTCGTTATATACTCCCAAATCGGCTGCATCATAAAGACTACCTACGTATCCTCTTGCCCAAGGAATCAAGCATTCACGTTGTTCACCCAAATGGCCATGAACGACCTCAATCCAATAGAAGAGTTCGTAACCCTCCTCCAATATCTTCAACTCTACAGCTGATAACACTTTCAATGGCCTTAAAGTGTAACGAATCAAATACCTCCATCTGAGGTGAACCAATGGCCATATCCAAACTACATCTATCAGTTGCACTAGAATCAAAACCTAACTCATCATCTGTATCCAAAACCAATTGATCCCCAAACTGTGTTACCTCAGCTGGAATCCCAAACGATACAGAATGATCTAGAGTATGTGGAGTAATCTCCACCTAATGTGAAGTAGCATTACTCTCCACCTGTTGTGATACCACTATGATCTGTCCAAAATTCTCCACCTGCTGAGAGTCAATAGGCTCCCTCATCTAAGCCTCATCCAATGTGATATTACCAGACAAAATATTCAATTGAGTTTTAATAGGATGACCCAAATATATCGAAGCTTCAGTCCAGAAACTCTTCTGCAGACCATTGCTTGACAACAGACACCGATCCTCCTCCAGCAAGGGACAGTTCTCCAAATTTGCCACCCTATCTAGTTTCCCCAAGATTTCCTTTCTAACAAAGTGTCTCAAAATGCAGTGAGCTCAGTTCCAATACAGAAACAGGCCCATCTTGTACCTCCCACCAAAACCAGAATAAAGTACCTTCACCTTTCTGTCTATCATACACTTCTTCAATCAGTTGGAGACTACTAGGACTTTATCCAAAAGGGATTTAGTTACAATCCAAATACATCTAGAACAACCACTAACAAAGGAAACCAAACATCTATTTGTTAGACCCTAGAGGGGGAGGGGGGTGATTAGGGTCTTATGCTAATCTAATCCGATTAAATGCCAATTAAAATATATTAACAAGTTATTCTAGCAAGTATGAAATGCAACAAGATATGTAAGCTAGGATAAACAATATGAACAATGAGATATATCCTATATGATAAATATATATATGCAAGGATATATAAACTAACACAAGGGATAAACAATCTAAACAAGATAGTGGATAAAATGAATGAGCAATGCACAATTGGCGATATAAAATAAATGCAAAAACAAATACGCCAAAGACAAACTCAAACAAGCGATATGATCATGGAGTTCGGACCTTCCGTCCTACGTCTCCACTCCCCACTCCCGGGGAGAAATCCACTAACTCAACCGGGTTTTCTACGTTCACCCGAACAACGTTTACACCTCACACTCGGTTTTCTAGCTAACCGAAAACTTTACAATCAACACTCTTGCAATCACACTCTACACCCACTAAGTGTTGGACCTAGCCGCGTCTCCCTCAAGTGCTCAGTTACAACCTCTCCCTAGGCTCGTCAAACGACGCTACTCCTCTTGGGACGATCCCCGACTCTCACCACATACTCCTCACTCGGTGTACAAGTGTATTACAAAGTGATTCTCACAATAAGCACAAATATAACAAATGATTGTTCTCAAAACAAGGTGAGAACTCAATTAAGCACAACTCTTAGTCACAAACCCACAACCCCAAATTATACTATGAATGTAAATACAATAAGCTCAAAAGGTTGTGTGTGAACAAAGAGATATAAATCAAAACTAAACTCAATGTAGTTCTAGCTAAATAACAATGATAATCAAATATATAAAATAGCTAGAAATAGAGTTTAGAAAACTTCTCAATATATCAAGAGTTGGAGGGAGAATAGTTGAATGCCCAAACACCAATAGATGATCTCCTCAAGCTCTTGTAGAATTGAATCACAAAACCGAAACACTCAAATGCTTAAAAGCTTCTTAAAACAAACTTAAACAAACACTAAACAATTTTAAACCCTTGTTAAAATCTTTTAAACCATTCTCTTCATTTTGAAAGATGATAGCAATGAGGTATTTATACCCACTCCAAAACTCAGCCAAAACCCCAAAACAAATGACAGAAAAGTCCCCAGAAGACAGCTCAGAAAAATAGCCGTTAGTATCTAACGGATCTATTAGCGGTCGACCAACAGAACGTTCGGTCGACCGAAAGAAAGAAATCGGTCGACCGACGGAAAATCCGGTCGACCGCGAGCAGGTCTGAAAAACAAAGAAACAAGCAGAGACTTCGTCGGGCGACCGGTGCGGTCGACCGACAGACTCTCTATCGCCCAGTGAAGAAAGATCAAATGATCGGTCGACCGGTGCGGTCGACCGAAAACTAACATATATAAAAGCTGATTTACTGATTTTAAAACCCTGTTTAAAAATATCAAATAAATTCCAAAAAATGTAAAACTTTGGGGAATGATTGTAGACATGATAATAAACATGTTACAGTTGACATTTTGGCTAAACCAACTCTTGAAACTTTACAAAATGATATTATAGACTTAGTAAAACATGTATGAACTGATATTGAAGTCTATAAACTAATAAAACAATATTTTCACAAAATTGCATATTCTATGCAATGTTTTCAAAAACACAATAGAAAATATGAAATATATAATTTCATATATATAATCATAAAAACTTAAAACACATGTATGTATATATATAACTATATATATAGAAACCAAAACTTATGTATATATATATATATAACTATATATATACGAAGAAACCAATAAAATGTGTGTGTATGGATATTGAGCTTAGAGTATATAACACACATAATATAAAATCTAAAACTACATTACCCAAGCAATCTTGATCTTTAATTAAGCTTGACTTGGTACACTTGCGGATGAAGCTTGAACTTGATCTTTAACTTGAATTGTATAAGCTTCACCGACATTCCGCCAACCTCCTTTGGATATGATCGTTGAAGCTCTATTCCATCCATCCTCCAACAACGTTGTTTGTCTACAATACATAGGAATGCACAAACACTAGACAAACAACATTAGTAGTAAATTGTTTGTAAATCATCATCAAAACAAGAAGGCCAACACTATTTCCTCCCAATGATACCTCTTTGGAAGGCCCCCAAACATCCATGTGAACCCCATCTGAAAGACCCTCCATATGGTGAATAGAGGTGCCAAACTTCACCTCAGTCTTCTTGCTCACACCAAATTGTTCACTAAATTTCAAATTGCAGGTCGATGCACCCATCTCTAAATCAATACTGGAATGACAAAGCTCCAAATGCCGCAGTCTAGTCGAATCAACAGAAGTCGCTAGCTCTCCACCTGTCACTGTATCTCCATTCAAATAGTACAGGTTATTCTTCCTGACACCCTTCATCACAATCAAAGAGTCTTCCATGATCTCGAGAACCATATCCTCAACACAAACCTTCAGACTCTCTCCAACCAAAGCTCCAATTGAGATCAAGTTCTTCCTTAATGAAGGAACATATCTCACATCATATAACTCTCTAATAGTCCCGTCTAACATCTTGATACGAATTCTTCCTATCCTAAGGATCTGGCATGCACGGTTGTCTCTCATGTACACCATACCACTATCCAGTTTCTCAAAACTGAAGAACCATTTTCTTCTAGGGCACACATGATAGGTCGCACCACTATCCAACATCCACTCGGATTCCTCCGAATAGCTACCTATAGGATTGGTAGAAAGCAAATAAATAGAAGTATAAAAAATATTATTATCCGATATAACGATGTTTTCTTCTAATGATGGTTGCTTCCCTTTTCCTTTCTGCTTATTCTTCATACATTCATCGAGCTTTGGATAATATTTCTTCCAATGACCAGTCTCCTTGCAACAAGCACACTGATCTTTTCTAACTGTAGGATGACCTACTCTAGACTGTAACTTCTAATTCTTTCGGTTTGGATTCTTCCCTCTTGTGACCAATGCCTCCTCTACCGGCTGAACTGAAACCTCCTTATCCATCTTTCGAAGCTGATAGTTCACAAGTATAGTGGTGACCTCACTATACGAAAGAGACGCCTTCCCATTAATTAGGGTAAGAACAAAGGTCTCGTATTTCTCATCAGGCAATGACCTCAACAACATCAATGCCTTATCTTCATCTTCAATCATAACATCCACATTTGCCAAATCCGTAAGAAAATTCGTGTAGTGATTCATGTGATCACTAATGGAGGTTCCCTTCTTTAATTGGAAGCAATAAATCCTCTTCTTCAAATGCAAGCGATTTTTCACACTCTTGATCAAATACTTGCTCTCAAGGATCTCCCAAATATTCTTTACAGAAGTCTCATTCATCACATCATACTTTAGATCATGTGTTAAACAAGACCTAATTACACCACACGCCGTCCGATTCATCTTCTTCTAAACCTTCTCTTTAATATCATCTGGCTTGCCATCCAACTCCAAAATGTCTTCCAAATTTTGCGTGTTCAGCGTATCCAAAACTTCGCATCGCCAAAGTTCAAAGTTGTCCGTGCCATTAAATTTCTCCACATCTATTTTTGTAGAGCGGATATTTAAACTTTGAATGGTCTTCATACCAGAAGCACCACCCTCAACACCTTCTTTCCCAGCCATATTCCTCTACACACCAAAAACCAATGCGAAACAAACTGAAGAATAGATCCAAACTTGAGAAAGATAAAGACTTTACCAAAAAGAAACCACATTTAACTCTAATTAAAACCCTAGACGAGCTGCCAAAGTGATCTACTCCTCCAAATTGCCCAAGCATAGCCCGAGCTCTGATACCACTTGTTGTATGCAGCGAAAATTTTGGCAACACCTCTGGTGCTCGATAAGAGAGTAGATCTTAACTAAATCCATGTTTCACAAAGGAAACAGGAACTGAAAGCAAAATATCTCAACAAAGTGGGATACCAGCTCTTCCTCTCATCAGTTATAGGACTGACCTGTCGAGGTAACCTAAATAATCTATTATAAATCACAGCACAAACAATCAATTTTAACGTGGTTCGGCAAGTTGCCTACGTCCACGGGGTAAGGAGGGGAGAGATCTACTACTAGAAGGAGAGAGTACAAATAGGATTTACAATCACACAAATTAAACCCTCAAACAATCTAAAATCTCTCACAAATTAATCTCTCAAACAAAAGGGTTGCACAAAAAACCTTGTCAAAATCGGCACAAACGACTGCAGCAAAAATCTCTTCTTCTTTTTTCTTTTGCACGTCGAAAAATCTCCTCTGCCGAAAATTTTTCTCCTTGCACACTGCCAACAAAAAACCCTAGGAATCATTTATAAGACTCGCAACAGAATCTGGTGGGCCTACTGAAAACTCGTGGTGGTGTGTCTCTTTTACGCGTGGGACTCACTCATAATTTCGTGGTCATGTGTTGATTTTGCGCGTGGGACCCACTCTCAATTCTCCACCTCGGTGAAGTTTTTTTTAAATCTGAGCCGACACCAAAACAATCAAATGTCCCACTTATTGTGTCTAGTATGCCGTGAAGTTAATTCACGACAATGGACTCAATCCACAACAAGTCGAGAACCCAAATAAGAATGCGAACAAACTCCTAACGTTAATATCTACTCCTAAATCGACTGCATCATAAAGACTGCCCGTGTATCCTCTTGCCCAAGGAATCAAGCCTTCACATAGTTCCCCCAAATGGCCACGAACGATCTCAATCCAATAAAAGAGTTCGCAACCCTCCTCCAATATCATCAATTCTGCGGCTGATAGCAGTTCCAATGGCCTTAAAGTGTAACGAATCAAACACCTCCACCTGAGGTTAACCAACGACCATATAAAAACTACATCTATCAGCTGCACTCGAATCAAAACCGAACTCATCATCTGTATCCAAAACCAATGGATCCCTAAACTATGTCACCTCAGCTGGAATCCCAAACGATACAGAATGATCTGGAGTATGTGGAGTAATCTCCACCCAATGTGAAGTAGCATCAGTCTCCACCTATTGTGATACCTCTATGATCTATCCAAAATTCTCCACCTGCTCAGAGTCAATAGGCTCCCTCATCTAAGCCTCATCCAATGTGATATTACCAGACCAAATATTCAATTGAGTTTTACCTCTAATCACAACAGTTGACAACTCTTTAATAGGATGACCCAAATATATTGAAGCCTCAGTCCAGAAACTCTTCTGCAGACCATTATTTGACAATAAACACCAATCCTCCTTCAGTAAGGCACGATTCTCCAAATTTGCCACACTATCTAGTTCCCCCAAGATTTTTTTTCCAACGAAGTGTCTCGAAATGCCGTGAGCTCAGCTCCAATAAAGAAACAGGTCCATCTTGTACCTCCCACCAAAACAAGAATGAAGTACCTTCACCTTTCTGTCTATCATACACTTCTTCACTCTGTTGGAGACTACTAGGACTTTATCCAAAGGGGATTTGGTTGCAATCCAAACACGCCTAGAATAGCCACCAACAAAGGAAATCAAACATCTATTTCCTCTCATTGATGTCTCCTTGGAAGGCCCCCAAACATCCATGTGAACACCATCTGAAAGACCCTCCATGTGGTGAATAGAGGTGCTAAACTTCAACTTGTTCTTCTTGCTCACACCAAAGTATTCACTGGATTTCAAATTACAGGTCGATGCACCCATATCCAAATCAATACTAGAATAACAAAGCCCCAAATGCCGCAGTCTAGTCGAATCAACAGAAGTCGTAAGCTCTCCACCTGTCACTGTATCTCCAATCAAATAGTACAGGTTATTCCTCCTGACGCCCTTCATCATAATCAAAGAGTCTTCCACGATCTCGAGAACCATGTCCTCAACATGAACCTTCAGACCCTCTCCAACCAAAGCTCCAATTTAGATCAAGTTCTTCCTCAATGAAGAAACATATCTCACATTATATAACTCTCTAACAGTCCCGTCAAATATCTTGATGCAAATTCTTCCTATCTCAAGGATCTGGCATGCACAGTTGTCTCCTATGTACACCACACCACTATGCAGTTTCTCAAAACTGGAGAACCATTCCCTTCTAGGGCACACATTATAGGTCGCACCACTATCCAACATCCACTCGAATTCCTCCGAATAGATACCTGTAGGACTGATAGAAAGCGAATAAATAGAAGTATCTAAAATATTACTATCCGATATAACAATATTTGCTTCTGATGATGGTTGCTTCCCTTTTCCCTTCTGCTTATTCTTCATCTATTCGTCGAGCTTTGGACGATCTTTCTTCCAATGATCAGTCTCCTTGCACCAAGCAATCTGATATTTTCTAACTGTAGGATGCCCTACTCTAGACTGTGACTTCCAATTCTTTCGGTTTGGATTCTTCCCTCTTGCGACCAATGCCTCCGCTATCGGCTGAACTGAAGCCTCATTATCCTTCTTTCGAAGCTGATAGTTCATAAGTGCAGCGGTGACCTCACTATACGAAAGGAACGTCTTTCCATTAATTAGGGTAAGAACAAAGGTCTCGTATTCCTCATCAGGCAAGGAACTCAACAACAGCAACTCTTTATCCTCATCTTCAATTATAACATCTACATTTGCCAAATCCACAAGAAGATTCGTGTAGTGATTCATGTGATCACTAATGGAGGTTCTCTTCTTCAATTGGAATCGATAAAGCCTCCTCTTCAAATGCAAACAGTTTTCCACACTCTTGGTCAAATGCTTGCTCTCAAGAATCTCCCAAACTTCTTTGCAGAAGTCCCATTCATCACATCATACTTTAGGTCCTGTGTTAAACAAGACCTAATTACACCACACGCCATCCGATTCATCTTCTTCTAAATATTCCCTTCAATATCATCTGGCTTGTCATCCAACTCCAAAGTGTCTTTCAAATTTTACGCATTCAGCACATCCAAAACTTCGCATCATCAAAGTTCAAAGTTGTTCGTGCCATTAAATTTCTCCTTATCTATTATCGTAGAGTGGATATTCAAAATTTGAATGGTCTTCACACCAGAAGTACCACCCTCAACACCTTCTTTCTCGGTCATATTCCTCAACACACCAACAACCAATGCGGAACAAACTGAAGAATAGATCTAAAGTTCAAAAAGATCCCACCTTTAACTCCAATTGAAACCCTAGACAAGCTTCCAAAGCAATCTACTCATTCAAATTGCCCAAGCGTAGCCCGAGCTATGATACCACTTGTTGTGCACAGCGGAAATTTTGGCAGCACCTCTGGTGCTCGACAAGAGAGTAGATCTCAACTAAATCCCTGTTTCACAAAGGAAACAAGAACCGAAAGTAAAATATCTTAACAAAGTGGGATATTAGTTTTTCCTCTCATTAGTTCTAGGACTGACATGTCGATGGAACCTAAATAAGGTATTAAAAATCACAGCACAAACAACCAATTTTGACGTGATTCGGCAAGTTGCTTACGTCCACAGGGTAAGGAGGGGGGAGATCTACTATTAAAGGAAGAGAGTACAAATAGGATTTACAATCACACAAATTAAACCCTCAAACAATCTCTAAAATCTCTCACAAATTAATCTCTCAAACAAAAGGGATGCATAAAAAACCTTGTCAAAATCGGCACAAACGACTGTAGCACAAATCTCTTCTTCTTTTTTCTTTTGCACATCGAAAAATCTCCTCTGCCGAAAATTTTTCTCCTTGCACACTGCCAACGAAAAACCCTAGGAATCATTTATAAGACTCGCAACAGAATCGGGTGGGCCTGCTAAAAACTCGTGGTGGTGTGTCTCTTTTACGCGTGGGGCTCACTCATAATTTCGTGGTCATGTGTTGATTTTGCGTGTGGGACCCACTCTCAATTCTCCACCTCGGTGAAGTTTCTTTTAAAATTGAGCCGATACCAAAATAATAAAATGTCCCACTTATTGTGTCCAGTATGCCGTGAAGTTAATTCACGACAATGGACTCAATCCACAACAAGTCGAGAACCCAAATAAGAATGCGAACAAACTCCTAACGTCAGTATCTACTCCTAAATCGGCTGTATCATAAAGACTGCCTGCGTATCCTCTTACCCAAGGAATCAAGCCTTCACATAGTTCCCCCAAATGGCCACGAATGACCTCAATCTAATAAAAGAGTTCGCAACCCTCCTCCAATATCATCAATTCTGCGGCTGATAGCAGTTCCAATGGCCTTAAAGTGTAACGAATCAAACACCTCCACCTGAGGTTAACCAACGGCCATATAAAAACTACATCTATCAGCTGCACTCGAATCAAAACCTAACTCATCATCTGTATCCAAAACCAATGGATCCCCAAACTATGTCACCTCAGCTAGAATCCCAAACGATACAGAATGATCTGGAGTATGTGGAGTAATCTCCACCTAATGTGAAGTAGCATCACTCTCCACCTACTGTGATTCCTCTATGATCTGTCCAAAATTCTCCACCTTCTCAGAGTCAATAGGCTCCCTCATCTAAGCCTCATCCAATGTGATATTACCAGACCAAATATTCAATTGAGTTTTACCTCTAATCACAACAGTTGACAACTCTTTAATAGGATGACCCAAATATATTGAAGCCTCAGTCCAGAAACTCTTCTGCAGACCATTATTTGACAACAAACACCAATCCTCCTTCAGTAAGGCACGATTCTCCAAATTTGCCACCCTATCTAGTTCCCCCAAGATTTTTTTCCAACGAAGTGTCTCGAAAAGCCGTGAGCTCAGCTCCAATAAAGAAACATGTCCATCTTGTACCTCCCACCAAAACAAGAATGAAGTACCTTCACCTTTCTGTCTATCATACACTTCTTCAATCTGTTGGAGACTACTAGGACTTTATCCAAAGGGGATTTGGTTGCAATCCAAACACGCCTAGAATAGCCACCAACAAAGGAAACCAAACATCTATTTCCTCCCATTGATGTCTCCTTGGAAGGCCCCCAAACATCCATGTGAATACCATCTGAAAGACCCTCCATGTGGTGAATAGAGGTGCTAAACTTCAACTTGTTCTTCTTGCTCACACCAAAGTATTCACTGGATATCAAATTACAGGTCGATGCACCCATATCCAAATCAATACTAGAATAACAAAGCCCCAAATGCCGCAGTCTCAAATTACAGGTCGATGCACCCATATCCAAATCAATACTAGAATAACAAAGCCCCAAATGCCGCAGTCTAGTCGAATCAACAGAAGTCGTAAGCTCTCCACCTGTCACTGTATCTCTAATCAAATAGTACAGGTTATTCCTCCTGACGTCCTTCATCATAATCAAAGAGTCTTCCATGATCTCGAGAACCATGTCCTCAACATGAACCTTCAGACCCTCTCCAACCAAAGCTCCAATTGAGATCAAGTTCTTCCTCAATGAAGAAACATATCTCACATTATATAACTCTCTAACAGTCCCGTCAAATATCTTGATGCAAATTCTTCCTATCTCAAGGATCTGGCATGCACGGTTGTCTCCTATGTACACCACACCACTATACAGTTTCTCAAAACTGGAGAACCATTCCCTTCTAAGGCACACATTATAGGTCGCACCACTATCCAACATCCACTCGAATTCCTCCGAATAGATACCTGTAGGACTGATAGAAAGCGAATAAATAGAAGTATCTAAAATATTACTATCCGATATAACAATATTTGCTTCTGATGATGGTTGCTTCCCTTTTCCCTTCTGCTTATTATTCATCTATTCGTCGAGCTTTGGATGATCTTTCTTCCAATGATCAGTCTCCTTGCACCAAGCAATCTGATATTTTCTAACTGTAGGATGCCCTACTCTAGACTGTGACTTCCAATTCTTTTGGTTTGGATTCTTCCCTCTTGCGACCAATGCCTCCGCTATCGGCTGAACTGAAGCCTCATTATCCTTCTTTCGAACCTGATAGTTCATAAGTGCAGCGGTGACCTCACTATACGAAAGGAACGTCTTTCCATTAATTAGGGTAAGAACAAAGGTCTCGTATTCCTCATCAGGCAAGGAACTCAACAACAGCAACTCTTTATCCTCATCTTCAATCATAACATATACATTCGCTAAATCCACAAGAAGATTCGTGTAGTGATTCATGTGATCACTAATGGAGGTTCTCTTCTTCAATTGGAAGGGATAAAGCCTCCTCTTCAAATGCAAACAGTTTTCCACACTCTTGGTCAAATGCTTGCTCTCAAGAATCTCCCAAATCTTCTTTGCAGAAGTCCCATTCATCACATCATACTTTAGGTCCTGTGTTAAATAAGACCTAATTACACCACACGCCATCCGATTCATCTTCTTCTAAATATTCTCTTCAATATCATCTGGCTTGCCATCCAACTCCAAAGTGTCTTTCAAATTTTACGCATTCAGTACATCCAAAACTTCGCATCATCAAAGTTCAAAGTTGTTCGTGCCATTAAATTTCTCCTTATCTATTATCGTAGAGTGGATATTCAAACTTTGAATGGTCTTCACACCAGAAGTACCACCCTCAACACATTCTTTCTCGGTCATATTCCTTAACACACCAACAACCAATGCGGAACAAACTGAAGAATAGATCTAAAGTTCAAAAAGATCCCACCTTTAACTCCAATTGAAACCCTAGACAAGCTTCCAAAGCCATCTACTCATTCAAATTGCCCAAGCGTAGCCCGAGCTATGATACCACTTGTTGTGCACAGCGAAAATTTTGGCAGCACCTCTGGTGCTCGACAAGAGAGTAGATCTCAACTAAATCCCTGTTTCACAAAGGAAACAAGAACCGAAAGTAAAATATCTTAACAAAGTGGGATATTAGTTTTTCCTCTCATTAGTTCTAGGACTGACATGTCGATGAAACCTAAATAAGGTATTAAAAATCACAGCACAAACAACCAATTTTGACGTGATTCGGCAAGTTGCTTACGTCCACAGGGCAAGGAGGAGGGAGATCTACTATTAAAGGAAGAGAGTACAAATAGGATTTACAATCACACAAATTAAACCCTCAAACAATCTCTAAAATCTCTCACAAATTAATCTCTCAAACAAAAGGGATGCACAAAAAACCTTGTCAAAATCGGCACAAACGACTACAGCAGAAAATCTCTTCTTCGTTTTTCTTTTGCACGCCGAAAAATCTCCTCTACCGAAAAATTTTCTCCTTGCACATTGCCAACGAAAAACCCTAGGAGTCATTTATTAGACTCGCAACAAAAACGGGTGGGCCTGCTAAAAACTCGTGGTTGTGTGTCTCTTTTGCACGTGGAACCCACTCACAATTTCGTGGTCGTGTGTTGATTTTGCACGTGGGACCCACTCATAGCTAGGCTAGGAGAAATTTTTATCATTTCTGTACCAAGAAGTGAAGAGAAAAGAGAAGGTGTCAGTCCAACCTTCGGCTGTGCATAGGGCTGTCCATCCGGGCCGGCCCGGCCCGGCCCGGCCCGAAAAACCGGGCCCGGGCCGGGCAAAACCCAAGCCCGGACCCGGGCCCGGGCCCGGGCCTGAGCGGGCCGGACACCGGGTTGGCCCGGTTTGTTTTTTTTTGTTTTTTTTTTATTTTTTTAAATTTTAACAAAACCATAAATTATAAATTATTATAAAAAATGTCATAAATTTTATTAATAACTTGAAATGAAATGACATAAATTACAAGTACAAAAAATGATAAAAATAACTTCTTTATTAATAATCGGTAAATCCTTTACAAGTATAAATTTATTTCGAAATTCGTCGCATCACAATAGATGAGTACATCCCAACTAGGTTGGCACCTACTCACCCATATCACTATCATTTGCAACTTTTTTCGAAATAATTTAATTCAAATTTAAAGCTAAGAAATAAAAATTACAATTTTATGAATATTATCTAATCATTATATCTATCTGCTAGTCCCAACTCTTCAAATTTATCTTCAATCATAGCAATCCGTTCGATGCCTTGTGTTCGCTTCTCGTATCTCCACCAATCCTGTAAGCACATCACCGCTTGTACAGTATACGGATCTAAGCATGTCCTGTGGTCGTCGATCAAACGTCCTGCTGTGCTGAAAGCGGATTCCGAGGCTACAGTCGAAACCTGCACTGATAGTAAGTCACGAACCATGGTGGAAAGTATAGGATATGAAACTGATCCATATACTTTCCACCATTGCAAAATATCTAAAGCATTTCCTTGACATCTAACTAAAGAAGCAGAAAAATATTCATCTATTTCAGAAACATCTAATCCTGATGAAGTTCCAGATCCACCAGTTAGTTCAGCTACCATTGCATACCTATCAAAACTTACACTTTTACCTCGACCTGTGCTCGAAGCTGAAGGTGCCGAAGCTGAAGACTGTTGTGTAGCTACACCATATCTAGCTGCATACTCATCATATAAGGTTTGAAAATAATTTCTAATAGCTAAATAATGAGTAGTAGCAGTAAGGGTGGATCCATCATCTAAGTCTATAATCTGTCCACCATACAATGATTGTAACAAACTTCGAAGGCCAATTTCCTTCAAGCATGGATCAATAAGAACACCAATACCAAAAATATGAGGAATAGGCCTAAAATACTTATTAAATTTACTCTCCATTTGAAAAATTATATTTCCAAAAGTATCATCCATACGATATTTTGCAAAAAATTTTTGAATATTTAAAATTTGTAAAGCAGCTAAAGTAATAGTTGGATAATAACAACCAGATAATAACATAGTAGCATCATAAAAAACTTGTAACATCTCATTTAATTTACATATAACTGTCCATTCATCTTCAGTTATTCCATAAGCACTACCAGAGCTAGAACTAGAAGCATAAAAATTTATAAAATCATTTATAATTTCTTTATATTCTATTGCTACAGATAACATTGCATAGGTGGAATTCCACCTATGGTCAACATCTTTTGGAATTAGTCTAGGCTTATAATTTTTTCTTTTACAACATTGTTTCCATCTTTTAATTCTCATTTCAGAAGCATTATGCATATTAGTAACTGTTCTAACTTTTTCTATCATGGGTTTAATTTCAGAAAATGCACTTTGAACAATTAAATTTAAAATATGACAGATACATCTAACATGAAAAAGCTCACCATGACATGGCAATGACAAAGTTATTTTCAGAAAATCAACAGCTACATTATTATTACTTGCATTATCTAGTGAAAGAGTAAATATTCTTTGATCAATTTCTAGTTTCATAAGTTCTTCAACAATTAAATTTGCAACATTAATACCAGTGTGTGACTCTTCAATTGCAATAAAAGAAACAACTCTTTTAAACATTTTCCAACTTTCATCAATCCAGTGTGCTGTTATACATAAATAACCAGTTTGCACTCTAGATGACCAAATATCAGAAGTTAAAGAAAATTTGCAGTTTAAATTTTTAAAATAAGAAATTATTTTTCCCTGTTCCTCAACATAATATTTTAAAATATCACGTTGACAGGTTTGACGAGAAAATTTTGTAAATGCAGGATAAAAACCATCTCTAAATAAATCTTCAAATTCATCATCTTCTACTAATTTAAAAGGAAGGTTTTTAAGAACAATAAACCTGATTACGCATTTCCGGGCTCGGGCAGCGTCATAATTCCAACTGCCGAGGGTACCTGAAGAGGATGATTGGGAAAGCATAGACTGCCGGATATCACCTTGTAGATTTTGGCCTTTGTTGTGTTTTTCAATATGCCGTTTGAGATGGTTGGTGCCGCTCTTATGATGAGCTTTGAATATCTGGCCGCACAACGCACATTTCGCATTCTGAGAGATGATCCTACCGTGTTCATCCTTGGTGACGTCTATCTTCTCAAAAAAATTCCATACATCAGACCTCGGCCTTTTTGGAGCTCTTGGTGCCGTAGATTCGTCGCCACCAGATTCAGGATTAACACCGGTAGGATGAGGAGTTGTTGTAGGAGGACTCATCTCTGGATCGGTAGGAGTTGCATGTTGCTCTTCATAATCAGACCCAGAAGCCATTTGTTGGAAGTATTAGAAAATACAAAAGATTATAGGATAGTATATTAGTATGAGATAGTATAAGATTGTATAAGAGAGTAGTAGAGAGAGAAATAGATGAGTTTTGTTGTGAGAAAATGAATTGAAACCCCCCCTCTATTTATAGAAGCAGCCCCCTAGGTAAATGACCAAAAAACCCTCGAAAAATAGCCGTTTTTTGACCGTTTTAAGGGGCAAAACGGTCAAAAGACCAAATCTGGCCGTTAGGCCAGATTTGGCCCGGGCCGGGCTGGGCAACGGTCACCTTTGTGACCGTTATGGCCGGGCCGGGCCGGGTCGGGCC
>NC_033800.1:85117217-85142242 GCF_001876935.1 Asparagus officinalis
GGCCGGGACCGGGCCGGGCCCGGGCCGGACACCGGGCCGGGTCCGGGCTCCGGGCTTTTTGGACACCCCTAGCTGTGCATGACCTCTAGCAGCAGAATTCTCCCACACCCATGAGGACGATAAATCCCTCCCGACCGGGCCGGGCCCGGGCCGGACACCGGGCCGGGTCCGGGCTCCGGGCTTTTTGGACACCCCTAGCTGTGCATGACCTCTAGCAGCAGAATTCTCCCACACCCATGAGGACGATAAATCCCTGGACTTGATCTTGTGTGCTTTGATGTTACCGGATGTATCCATGTATGTCAGAGTTATGTTGATGGTCTGAAAAACTATAACTACTGTTATTATTACTCTAGCAAAAATGAGAATGATAATAATAGGCTAAACATTGAGATATCTCGTTTCTATAACTAGAGCGTATATATTCTACGTACCTCATCCTGTTGACTCGGGTTTTTCCTATAAGTGCTTTCCTGTTTAGTCAGGACTGCATCACCGTGCTCGTGTTCTCCGACGTTACTTTGCCTGGTAAGGTAACAATAATAGATATACTCAATTGGAGAATAAAGGAGACAATTGTAGTAGAGCATACACATATATCTGATGGTTTTCAGGATAGAAAGTGCACATAAATTTCAGGCAATAATACACCACAATGCAATAATTAATTGGTATGAATTACTCAGCATGTCTACATGAGTATTAACTAAAAATGTCATTTTCAATAAACTCACGTTGAGATAAACCTATACTAGTAAAAATATACAGCTCTGCTATTTTCTGCTGTACCATTGTACCTTATTAAATTCTCCATAGACAACAAGGCTTCACTTCTTAATCCTTTTACATGCCCTGGGTCAAATTTTGTTTTACTACTTTACCCTAGGTGAAATTTTTGCCGGTGATGCCTCCTGATAAAATTAGCGAGTCTATCTGAGGGTAAGAAAGTAAAAAAAAAACTACCCAAGGGGTCTATCTGCAAGAAGAAAACTACAGAGGTAGTACATTTAAAATAGAAAAACTACAGTGGGTATCTACAGTTAATCCCATTTAGTATTGCAGATGCTTATTTATTATCACGCGTTTTTGGTGCTTTGGTTCTGATGCTTTCATCATCAGGGAAGATATGATGCTTTATCACTTTCAACCTACCAGTGTTGGACTTAATTGTGATTAAATCATAGAGATTAAATAACAAGAGCGAAAGCTATACCTGAATCCATAGAGTCTCTGAATTAGGGTTTTGATGATCGTCTAATCTTAGGGTTTCTCCTTAGTATCTCTTTAGATGGGGATAAGAGAATTGAGTGTGCTAACCCTAGATTAGGGATCATAACCCCATACATATAGGTGTTGTACATTTATAATTTGTCCTCTCATCAAATTATAAATACAACATGATATCTGCATATTTGACCCATGATATATTTAAATACCCATTAACCCAAATTGATTGATTACTTCATGTGGGTTATCCATAAGGATAGCAATACACACTGATAAACATATATGCCTACAAATTAGATTTAATTAGATTTAAATCCAATAATCTCCCACTTGGGCACCATATGATTCCTTAAAGTGTGTATAACCTTATGAGCTCAAAAAATTGCTATCACTGAAAAGAGTATTTCCAAACAATCACGTCCATTGAGTATATCAATATAGGATCAAAGCAGCATTTGTCACATTTATCGTGACTCGACCCATCAATGGTCAAATATACTAATACAATCAAACGACATAGATCAATCATGGATGTGCAACATGAAAATTGCATGCAATGTGATCAGTACATGTCTATTTTTAACTGGTCCTATCTTAAACTTTTAGCGAGGTCAGCCTCAACATAATGTACCAAAATGTATGAACTGAAAACTTTATTCTGATCAGACAATTCAACCTAAAATAAAACATCACAATCACCAACTCCTCTAAATCATGATATCCTTAAATAATACCACACCAATATGAGCAGTGTGCTCATGAAAGACCTTAGGTGGTAATCCTTTAGTAAGAGGATCAACTATCATGGAGTTTGTCCTAATGTGCTCTATAGATATCTGTCCACTCTGTACCCTTTCTTTCACAACTAGGAACTTAATGTCAATATATTTTGACTTGGTTGAGCTCCTGTTGTTATTGGAATACATTACGACAGATTTGTTGTCATAATATAATCTTAGTGGTCTTTCCATATTTTCCAGAATGCGTAGTCCCGTGACAAAATTTCGCAGCCATATTTTCTGATTGGATGCCTCATAGCAAGCTACAAATTCTGCTATCATAGTGGAGGAAGCTATAAGTGTCTGTTTGATACTTTTCATGATATAGCTCCTCCTGCTAACGTATAAATATAGCCTGATGTAGACTTTCTGCTATCTTGACATCTAGCAAAATCAGAATCAGAATACCCAATGACCTCCAAGTGTTCTGATTTTTTGTATGTGAGCATATAATCTTTTGTTTTTTAAAGATACCTCATAACCCTTTTGACTGCTATCCAATCCATACCAGGGTTGCTTAAGTATCTACCTAACATCCTAATAATATACATAATATCCGGACGCGTACATACCTGAACATACATTAGACTTCCTACAGCCGAAGCATAAGGAATCTTCTGCATGTCCTAAATTTTAAGGTTACCTTTAGGGCATTGATTGAGACTAAACTTGTCTCCTTTAGCAATAGGGGTGTCTCCTGGCCTGTAGTCTTACATGCTAAACCTTTTGAGTATTCTATCGATATAGCTCTTTTGTGATAATCCAAGTATACCTCAAGAACGATCTCGATATATCTGGATTCCTAATATAAAAGAGGCATCTCCAAAATCTTTCATCTCAAAATTCTTTGATAGAAATCTCTTGGTTTCGTGTAACATGCCTATATCATTAGTGACAAGCAATATGTCATCGATATACAGAACCAGAAAAATATACTTACTCTCACTGAACTTGTGATATACACAGTTATCAACAATGTTCATCTCAAAACCGAATGATATAGTTATTTGTTAAAACTTGTAATACCATTGACAAGGAGCTTGCTTGAGTCCATAGATGGATTTCCTTACTTTGTAAACCATATTCTTCGGGTCTCCTGACACAAAGTTTTTTGTTTGCACCATATAAATCATCTCATCAATATCGCCATTGAGAAATATAGTCTTAACATCTATCTGATTTAACTCAAGATCAAAATGAGCAACAAGCACCATAGTTGTTCTAAAAGAGTCTTTCGATGAAACCGGTGAGAAAGTATTTGTATAATCAATGCTTTCCTTTTGAGAAAAGCCTTTAGCTACAAGACGTGCCTTATACCTCTCCACATTGCCGTTTGCATCCTGCTTGGTTTTAAAAATCCATTTACAACCAATTGGTTTTGCACTTTCTGGCAATGAGATAAGTTCCCAAACCTTATTATCTTGCATAGACTTGTACTTTTTATTCATGGCATCAATCTACTGCTAAGAGTTAAAACTTTTCATGGCCTGAAGGAAGTTGATTGGATCATCTTCCAACATTCTATTATTATCCTCATGTTCTTAGAGAAATACAATATAATCATCCAGAATAGTATTTCTCCTTTCCCTCATGGATCTCCTTAATGGCATTGGTTCTTGAGGTTATTGAGTTTGTTCTTCTGGAGTAGAGAGTTGTTCAACATTGTCTCTTGAGTTTCCGGATTTACTTCTTGAACAACATCAGGTATAGGAACCTGAATATTATCAAAAGTAAGCCAATTCTTCCTCAAAAATAATGTTGAAAGTACCCTAGAGGGAGTGTGAATAAGGTTATTGCTAATCTTATTAGATATTAATGCCGATTAAAACTTATTTGATTAATTAATTCTTGTAAAGGATATATAAGTGAGTTATGAGCAAGAATATAAATTACAAGCACAAAATAAATGTACACAAAGCAAACTCAAACACAAGATATGTTTAAGGAGTTCGGTTTCCATGACCTACGTCTTCGCTCCTAACCTCGAGATCTCCACTATCTCGACACACCCGATTTGGAAGCCGAAACTTCTCTACACACTCGGTTTTCAAGCTCACCGAAAACTCTCACAATCAATCACTATGCAATCATACTATACACACTAAGTATTGGTCTCTAGCCCGTGTCCTCCTTCTCAAGTGCTCGGATATAACCTCCCCCTAGGTTCATCAACCGACGCTACTCCTCTTAGATTCGACCCCGTCTCTCACAACACACTTCTCAAATACAATGTTTCATTCTCTATAATGAATGAGAACACAATGAAGCTCACTCTTACTAATTCACACACCAATACCCACTAATATATTGTATGAAATACTCTAAGCTTAATAAGGGTGTGTGTGTGATAAATGAGAACAATGAAATTCTAACTCAATTTAATATAGCAAGATATGAATATGAAATTGACAATCAATAAGCTATATAAAGAGTTTAGAAAAACTTCTCTATAAACACAAAGAACTGAAGAAATGATGATGAGGATGAATTCCTCAATTGAAATTGAAAGCTTCTTCATTGTGTAAGACTCCTCTTTTGAAACAAAACTTTAAACAAGGTTTTAAACACCTCTTAAACACTTGTAAACTTAATTAAACAAATCTCTAGATAGGTCATAATGTTAAATGCACTGGGGTATTTATAACAATCCAAAACATCAGCAAAAACTTAAGTAAAAGACCAAAAAGCCAGAAGAAGACAAAAACTAAAAGTAGCCGTTACAGTGTTATGAGTCAATTCAGTACAGTTCATGAGTCGACTCATAAGTAGCAATTACAGGCTAAAAACCAACTTATGGGTCGACTTGTAAAACTCATGAGCCGACTCATAAACCATGGGTCGACTCATAAGATCATGAGTTGACTCATAAGATACAAAACTCATTTTCCAGCACAGTTTGTGAGTCGACTTATGACAGGCATGAGTCGACTCAACCTCATGGGTCGACTCATGATGTTGTGAGTCGACTCATCAGAAACAAATTATAAACTACGCAGCAGTTTGTGAGTCGACTCAACACTGTTCATGAGTCGACTCATAAACATGTACATAGAAAATTTCAACTTTGAACATTGTTAAAAAATATCAATAAATTTTAAAAATATAAAACTTTGAGAATAGTTTATAAACATGATATTAAACATTTTTGTGAAGAAGTTTTGGAAATTACATTTGCCATTTGTAAAACATCGTTTTAGCAAATGTGCACATATATGTGTAAATATGTAAACATATACATTTGATTTTGATAAAGAGGTGTATTGCAAAACTTTTGTAAAATGTTTTTATAAACAATATACAATATAAACATGATGTTAAACAAAAGCCACATTGTTTTCACGAAACAAAAATTGTATGTGTATAAATATATATTGAGCTTAGAAAATAACACACGATATATACAATAATACCTAAGTGGTTATAAATATGGCTGATCTAGATTTTTAACTCTGATATAAACCTGTAATAAGCTACAATCACTAGGAAAGAAAATTAGTTATAAATTTTTTGTAAAATCATCAAAACAAAACAAGAGTGTAGGTTCAAAACCAGAACCCTAACAATCTCCCCCTTTTTGATGATGACAAATAATTTATCAAAGATATGTAAACCATGAAATACAAATAGCTCAATACTCATAAACAACAAGCCAATACCATTTCTCCCCCTTTTGGTAACATCAAAATGGGGAATATTGGAGCAAGGCTACATTTATGCATAGGTTAGAAAAAAAACAAATAGGAGCTACGCTCCCCCTGTCAAAAAAAAAAGAATATCACAACTCACATTAAAAAAGACTAAGTGACCACATATATGTGTTATTAAGAGAAGAGTCACAAGAGTCTAAAACATAGATATATATCCAAAAAAAATCAAACATCAAATGATTTAAAAAAATTATTTGGATATAAACAAAAGTAGATCATAAAAAAAATGAAATCATGAACCTCATGCAGGTTCAAATAAAAGCTTCAAATGATACTAAAAGAAATTCAAAGTGTATATATTGTATCATCTTTGACAAAGTATATATCTAAAAAGTGTTTGATCAATAGAATAAATCTTCTTTGTAAAACTTGATAAAACCATATATGAAATACATTATAAACCATAAATAGATGATCCGGAAGCTCAAACACATAAATATCATCATAGGAGTGTTTTATAATGATCCCATAAACACAAACACATTGTTCAAGCTAAAAAATTATAAACATGGTGTACTAACAAAAATAATGTTTTAGCATAGAAAAATCATCTTGATAAAATTTGTATTAATTCATAAAGGATGAAAACATGAAAAATCTATGAAAGAGAATCATGAAAAAATATGAACGATAACTTTTTAAATCAAATGCCAAGTATAAAATTGTTTTCAATTATGTTTATAAAACTTAAATAGAAATCATCTTTAAGAACATGAAAATCTGAAAAGCTAAAAAAATTGTTCTTAAAGATTAAACATATTTTGGTACCCAATTACTCTTGGTACCAAAGAGACTAGGGACGTGATCCCTATCATTAAAGCTCAAGGCCCTAGGGTTATGAACCCATTTGGGCGCATATGGTGTACGAACATGGTCAAAACAATACTTATATAAATGTCTTTTTCGATTGCAATAGGTGCAATGAAAATGTTAAAAAGATTTGTGTTGATCAATTGGTTGTGCATGAAAATTATTTGCAAAAATAGATTTTTCTTTAAAATTGTTTTGCAAATGGGAAACATTCTTCAAGTCAAAATAAAACTTGGCCAAATGAGCAAAACGTCCACAAAACTCACACTTGTACACATGAGCATGTTTATGATGTGCAATATGTGCATGTGCATGTCACACTTGTACACATGAGCATGTTTATGATGTGCAATATGTGCATGTGCATGTGTATGAGATGAAGTGACTTGATGGGATGCACAAGGACTGTTTATGATGTGCAATATGTGCATGTGCATGTGTATGAGATGAAGTGACTTGATGGGATGCACAAGGACCAATATATTTAGGCATGGTGGGTTTTTGTGCATCATAACAAAACTTAGCAATATGGCCTTTTCGACCGTAAATAGAACACTTGTAAGTTTTTTTATACATGTGTGTATAGTGAATATGTTTCTTAAAAACATTTTTATGGGACTTTGCACACACGTCCATAAGTTTTTTATTGTTAGCAATACATGTATTTAAAGTTGAATCTAAGGATGATATGCGTTTCATTATTTGATTCAACTCATCATTTAAAATATGTGCATTGTCACAAGAAGTAGAGCAAACAAGATTATCTAATTTATTTTTATTAGCTTCTACTTCTAACATGGCATTATTCTTATCATGAGTCAAACTTATAATATCCAATCTTAATTTTTTATTGCATTCTTTAAGATTAATATTTTTATTTGCAATGAAATCAAACTTAGATGCAAGGGACTCATGATTGGATTTTAATTGAACATGCTTGCTTTTTAGATCTTTAAAATTATGTTTGAAGTTATTATGGTTATACAATAATTTTTCATATTCATGTGTGAGTTCATCAAATGTAAAATCATCATTATTATCGGACTCACATACATCACTAGGGCTATCGCCTAGTGGTCGTATACATGAAGATGATGCTCCTTTTGAACTTGAAGCCAAATCCTCCAAATGTTGTCAGATTGCCTCCAAATCCCCTTGATGTGCTTCTAGAATCAAGTTTGTTAGTAAAAGAATCAAGTTTAATACATAAAGATCCCATAACGTATAAGTACTATCAAAAGAATCAAGTTTGTTAGTAAAAGATAAGCCAAATGCATCAATTAGAAATCTTAACAAGGACTTGTTCATAGCAAACAATCTATTATCATTACTACTCCACTTGGATTTCTCCGTAATGGGTACAATATAAGCGCATTCAATAATTTCCCATATATCGATATTAGTAGATCTAGCAAAAAGGTTAAATCTAGCACACCATTGTTCATAGGGGAAATTACTGATTCTAAGAGCAATGTTAATAGCATAACCAAGACTAGATGCACCATGCATGTCCACGATATGTGCGAGCAAGAAACATTTAATATCAAAACAAGATTAGCAATAATAATAAGAACAAGGGATCTTTAACTCAAAGCGGTTAGACCTCAAATCAAGAGTAATAAGCTCTAATACCAATTGAACGTACCCTAGAGGGGGGGGGGGGGGGGAAAACCTCAAATCAAGAGTAATAAGCTCTAATACCAATTGAACGTACCCTAGAGGGGGGGGGGGAGGTGAATAGGGTTATTGCTAATATTATTAGATATTAATACCGATTAAAACTTATTTGATTAAGTAATTCTTACAAAGGATATATGAGTGAGTTACGAGCAAGAATATAAATTACAAGCACAAAATAAATATACACAAAGCAAACTCAAACATAGGATATGTTCACGGAGTTTGGTCCCCACGACCTACATCTCCGCTCCTCACCTCTAGGAGATCTCCACTATCTCGACACACCCGGTTTGGAAGCTGAAACTTTTCTACATACTCGATTTTCAAGCTCACCGAAAACTCTTACAATCAATCACACTATACACACTAAGTGTTGGTCTCTAGCCCGTATCCTCCTCCTCAAGTGATCGGATACAACATCTCCCTAGGTTCATCAACTGACGTCACTCCTCTTGGATTCGACCCCATCTCTCACCTCACACTTCTCTCTGTGTACAAGTGTATTACAAGTGATACTCATATATAAGCTCAAATACAATGTTTTGTTCTCTATAATGAATGAGAAAACAATGAAGCTCACTCTTACTGATTCACACACCAATACCCACTAATATAATGTATGAAATATTCTAAGCTCAATAAGGGTGTGTGTGATAAATGAGAACAATGAGATTCTAACTCAATTTAATATAGCATGATATGAATATAAAATTGACAATCAATAAGCTATATAAAAGAGTTTAGAAATACTTCTCCATAAACACAAAGAACTGAAGAAATGATGATGAGGATGAATTCCTCAATTGAAATTGAAAGCTTCTTCTTTGTGTAAGACTTCTCTTTTGAAACAAAACTTAAAACAAGACTTTAACCACCTCTTAAACACTTGTAAACTTAATTAAACAAATCTCTAGATAGGTCAGAATGTTAAATGCACTGGTGTATTTATAACAACCCAAAACATCAGCAAAAACCTAAGTAAAGAGAACAAAAAGTCAGAAGAAGACAAAAATTAAAAGTAGCCGTTACAGTGTTATGAGTCGACTCAGTATAGTTCATGAGTCGACTCATAAGTAGCAATTACAGGCTAAAAACCAACTTATGAGTTGACTTGTAAAAATCATGAGTCGACTCATAAACCATGGGTCGACTCATAAGATCATGAGTCGACTCATCAGAAACAAAACTTATTTTCCAGCACAGTTTATGAGTCGACTTATGATAGGCATGAGTCGACTCAACCTGATGGGTCGACTCATGATGTTGTAAGTCGACTCATTAGAAACAAATTGTAAATTACGTAGCAGTTTGTGAGTCGACTCAACACTGTTCATGAGTCGACTCATAAACATGTACACAGAAAATTTCAAATTTGAACCTTATTAAAAACTATCAAATAAATTCTAAAAAATATAAAACTATAGGAATAGTTTATAAACATGATATTAAACATTTTTGTGAAGAAATTTTGGAAATTACATTTACCATTTGTAAAAGATCATCGTTTTAGCAAATGTGCACATATATGTGTAAATATGCAAACATATACATTTGATTTTGATAAAGAGGTGTATTGCAAAACTTTTATAAAACATTTTTATAAACAATATACAATGTAAACATGATGTTAAAAATAAGTCGCATTGTTTTCACGAAACGAAGCAACTGTGTGTGTATAAATATATATTGAGCTTAGAAATTAACACACGATATATACAATAATACCTAAGTGATTGTAAATATGACTAATCTGGATCTTTAACTCTACTATTAACCTGTAATAAGCCACAATCACTAGGAAAGAAAATTAGTTATAAATTGTTTGTAAAATTATCAAAACAAAACAAGAGTGTAGGTTCAAAACTAGAACCCTAACAAATGTCTCTAACCTTATTTCTCCCCCAAACTCAACATCCTCAAAGAATGTTGCTGTTCCCGTCTTAAAAATATTCCTGTGTGTGGGATCATAAAACTTGTAGCCCCTTGAACATTCAGAATATCCAATAAAGTAGCTGCTAACTGTTTTGAATTCTAATTTTTTTATTTGGCCTATAAGGTGTTGCCTTAGCTGGACATCCCAAAATATGTAAGTGCTTTAAACTGGGTTTTTGATCAGTCCAAAGCTTATAAGGTGTTTTAGCAACTGCTTTACTTGGTACTCTGTTTAGAATGTAAGCTGATGTCTTTAGTGCTTCTCTCTAGAGTGACTCTGGTGAAGAAGAACGAGCAATCATACTTCTTACCATATCCTTAATAGTCCTGTTTCATCTTTCAGCTACACCATTCATGCTAGGTGAACCCGGTATGGTGGACTATGAGTCGGTACCACATTCCACTAGGTATCTAGCAAATAGTCCTGAATGTTATTCACCTGAACCATCATATCTGTCATAGTAATCACCACCACGATCAGATCTAACAGTTTTAATTCTTTTGTTGAGTTGATTCTCAACTTCAGCTTTATATGCTTTGAACATGTCCAGAGACTTAGATTTTTCATAAATAAGAAATAAGTACACATAACGTGAGTAATCGTCTATGAATGATATAAAATATTATTGACTATTCCAAGATGCCGTAAGGAATATCCCACAAATATCCGTATGTATTAATTCTATAACGTCTGAAGATCTTTTGACACCTAATCTCTTAACTTTGGTCTGTTTTCCTTTGATACATTCAACACATACGTCGAAGTCTAAAAAATCAAGAGAATCTAAAATACCATTAGACACAAGACGCTCAACTCTACCTTTTGAGATATGATCCAAGCGCTTATGTCATAATGCCACAATATTTGAATTAAAAGATAAGCTGAATTATCTGTTTCCAAATGAATAATGATAACCTGATTTGTCCAAATGAGAATGATTGGCTGCGATATCCTCTAGAATATCAACAATTGACGAGCCAGCTTCAGTCCACTCTGCTGTGATTGAAGGTCTTTTTGAGACAATGTACTGTGAGGCGTCGTTATCTTCACTGAAATCGACAAGGACGACTGCTTTAGGAGTTGACTTGCTGGCCATTTTTCGACCAGGAGTAGAATTATGCTCTAGAGTGGGTTGATTTAGGGTTAGGGTTTTGCAATGGGGATTGTCGATTCTCTTGGACAGAAGAAAGATGAGATGGCACTATCGACGAGGAATGATATTGATAAATGGGAGGCGGTTAAATCAAATTTTGGGGAAAGATTTTTGTTTTTAAATGCCAGGTCATGTGGGGAAGGGTTTTAGGGGCTAAAGGAATATTGAATACTGTTATGGGGGCTTTGGGATCATTAAAAAAGTCTTGGGGGAGGGGGAAGAATACTTGTAATGGTTTTGGGGGCTAGAAGCAATTTTCCCTTAAGTTTAACATGACATGTGACAAATAGGCAACATGAAAAGGACTAACAACCCCTAAATCATAAAAGAGTTACCACAATATTTTGTAGGATGAGGAGAGAGGGAAGCATTGTAAATTGGCGGAGTACTTTTTCAATTGATTGGTGGGAGTTTTTCAAGTAAAATGGTTGACTCCCAAAGGGGTATTTCAGTCATGTCTTATTTAATGTAATGACGTTAAAAACATTTGTTGAGAAAAACATGAAAGATCAATGGGATTTTGAGGGACACTGCTTAGTTAAGGAGGTTTTCTCAAATTTTAAGTTGAATGGAGTTATCTATAATAGATTCATACTTGAGGGATGTTTTCTCAAATTAAAATAGTTAAGAGAGGTTTTCTGAGATAACCCATAATTAAGGGGAGTTTTCTAAAATTAACCATAATAAAAAGCCATCATCTACTTATTACTTGTGTTGTTTGTTAGGACGCAACTCGAATAATTGCCACTGTTTGTTTCATTGCAAGTAGTTATTAAAAAAATTAAAATAAGAACTTTCTAACAAATTGAAAATAAAAATTAAATTTATGAAGGCATAAAAAATTCAAAAACTCTCCATAATATGATGAGAAAATTATTAATTTCAAACTAATGAACAAATAAAAAATACATAAATATCCAAATCTTTCTAAATTTCATGATAAGTACAGCTTTTTAAAAAATTATTATATTTTTTAGGAAATTTCTTTTTTTAAATAAATATACAATTTTCTCAAAAAAATTTGAGCTTTTTCCAAAAGTTATACGTATTTCACCAAAAATGTGGGTTTTATATAAATTTTAATTTTTAGTAAAAAATTCAAATAAAATTAATCAATTTTTTAAAAAATTGATAACATCATTTTAAAGGTAAATAAATTAATGATTAAAATAATAAAAACATAATTTGTTTTTTAAATAACTTTGAGAATGCATTCTATATCTTTTAGGAAGCATAATTTTTCAAAAACATAGAAAAAAATAAATTATGCAACAATTTTTATAAAATCCAAAAAATTAAGAAAGATTAATAATTTTTAAGTATAATTAAATATTTAAAATCCATGAAAATCATTTGTTGATGTATGGAATCACACAGTCAAATGAAAGGAGTTAATTATGTTTACTGAGGTCATCTAACTCTCTAAATGTCTGGTCTTTAGGCAAGCTATACTTCTCTGCACAAGTAACAAATCATAAGAGGGCGAACTGTGATTCCCCGGTTGTTCCTTTGACGATCAAGTAAGTGGGTAGTTTGTGTGAAGAAGTAAAAGGAAGTGTAGTAATTCTTAAGTTCAGAGAATGGTGGAAAAAGCTTCCCCTGTAATGGAAAATAATATCTCCTTTTATAGTAGTAGAAGGAGGGTATGATGGTATATTTGGCCACGCATGGGCCGACGGCCAAGTCAGCTTTAACTTTACATGTGTCGACCAAGGAGTGGAGGAGACGTCACTTCGGTTTAATGCGAAGTAATGTGGGGTGTGCGGTGCCGACGTGGTCCAATGTGTCATAAATACTATTGGTGGCAGAGGAATAATGGCACCTATAATGCATTTAATAGCATTTATGGCATGGTGATTGGTCATCGGTACACAAGAGGGGCTCAAGGCATTCATCGCCTTTCTATTCGTCTGGTGAACGAGAAGTACTGCTTTTCAAGTCGCCCTCGCAAGGTGCCAGCTAATGAGTTGGTCGAGTGGAGTGTTAAAGTAGTCGACTCAGTTAGGAGATGACACGTAACGCCTTTCGGGTCGTCAATATGTGATGTCTTTTGAGTCGTCCTCGCAAAATATCAGTGTGTCGAGTCGACGGAGCTGGGCTTCTGATTATCTTGAGATGTTGACCTGATTATGCATAATGTGGGACACTTGTCTGCCATCGATTGGTGATTATTTTCCATCACTAAAATAGCTATAATAGTTGGCTCCTTTTACTTGGAGTCAGCCTAGGCCGGGTCCGAGTGAAATATAACGGTTTTTGCTGAGTCATGAGAGGTATTAATGAGGAATGTGAAAAGTTCCTTTGGATACAACATGGCCAACGTCAGCGAATTCTTTTCAACTACTGCCACTTCGTATTTCGTGTAAGATTGCGGGCTATTCAAAGTGAGCACGCTTTGTCTCGATTCGAGAAAAGATGCTTTGAATTTTAGAATTAATCTGGGTTGTCGGTTGGGGTTCAACTCGCCTATTGAAAGTCTGACACTTAGAGGCCTAGTTGCAATATAAATAGGGTTGTCGTGGCGAGGGAGCGCTTACTATTTTTTGAAATTCTGTATTAATTGTTGCCAAGCACTATGACCAACTTTTTGGGCAACGATTCATAGTTCTAATGGCGATCTCTGGTCTTAACGCTAGGCAAGAGATGTTGGCAGAGATCCATTCCATAGTGACGCTACCTCAACTCAGATCTCTCCACGTACGGGAAATACAGTATCCCCCACAGTTACGAGCTGATAGCGCCGACGAGATCGCAAGCAGTTTACGCCATGATGGGAGTTGAGCTCCTCTTTTATTTGAAGTATTTGGAGTTTGACATATGCTTGCCTTTGCATACCTTCCTCCGCCACATGTTTAGGGCTCTAGGGGTATTGCCGATGCAGATGAAGTCCAACGCCATTGCTATATTGGTGGGGTACATGGTCATCTGTAGGTGGTTGAAGGTCGAGCCATCTATGAATGTGTTGGGTCATCTGCTGGGTGTCCAAGTGCACCAAAAACAAGCCCACTACCACTTTCAAGTGGTGGGCAAATTACGGATCGTTCTTGATCTTCCAGACTTGAACAAAGATTGGAAGGAGAGACTCATCTGGGTCTCGGGAGACGACTCGGCGTTGGACTGCTCGAATTGGCCCAACATAATAAGGGGCCCCTAACGGTGGGGGCATTGTCTGATGCAGAGAAGCGGGGTTTGGATCTGAGCAGGGCATATGCCGACTCTCGCAAGATGGAGCACCTGCTCGACAACTCTGTTTTGAGAGTTGTTGACGAATCCGCTAAGCCACCTTCAGCTAAGGACTAACAGAGGTGCCCAGGCTGACTGTCTCTGTCGAAGAAATTGATAGGGCGCTGACAGCTCCACCTGCCGAGCCTTAGGAAGAAACACCGGCGAGGCCAGTGAAGCGTCTTCGCCAGGACTTGGCCCCTAGGGGGACCATATAATGTGCGAAATTCCAAATCTAAAAATACCCTCATATAATTTGAAAAATCGAAGAAAACAACTACATACTTCAAAAAACAACGAAAATGTTCTTACATTTGGAAAAATCAATCAATGTAAGCGCCCTCTCTCTCGCAAAAATTAAGAGAACCGTCTCCACACTTGGAAAATATCAACTAGCTAGCACGTTTTGTGTGTGTCATTCACCCATCGCGTTTACTACACTAATTCTTTTTTTTAAATTTATCAATGAGCAAAAATTTAATATGAAAATTTAAGGCATCCTTGTTCTCACTGATTGACTCTGGGCTGGAAATCCGCAGGGGACCAACTCTGGTCGAACCTCATTTTTAACTGGCTCAGACTGGTCTCGGTCTTCGGATTGATGAGTAAGAAGTGACATCTATGAAATATATTAACGTTCGTACCCTTGGTATCTAAAAAGCTGTTCTTTTAGGGCACTAAAAGCCGCGTCGCGCTAGTAGAGGAACCCCTTTCTTCTCCAAATGTAAGGCATCGTCTTAAGTTGCGAGCCACGTGTCACTCTCTTCAAGTAATATACATCGATCAACCTCTTCGTTCATTAATCTCACTGCACCCTGTTGAAATTTGAAGATGCGTCATCCGCTACAATGTGCTTCTCCTCGGAGCCCAAGCTTCTTCAGAGTCCTCCAGCCTGGCTTCATTAATAGACTGGTCTCTCTCTCTCTCTCTCATTGCTCTTGGGGGGGGGGGTTTGAGCAGTTTTTAATTCACTCCAAAAAGTACTCAAAATTTCAGTTAACCAAGTATAAGTTTCATCAGAAAACCTTCAAAACTGACGCAGTCAGTCTTGACGGGCCACGTGCAAATCACGTGGACAAGATACTTCCCCTTTTTAGAATAACCCTTCATGCTCGATCTCTTCTATATTTTACTCCCTAGAATAAGTTTTCCCTACTTGTTCAAACTTTTGATGGGTTAAGTGAAAAGTGCATGCACGCCCAAGCTTAATGTTGCAGGTTTTGTGACATCTACCTGATCTCTTAACGCAGCGACTCCCGACTAAGTTCGTGACGAATGTTCTCGCAACGAAGGAGATCAAGGTCGAATCGGCCTCGTTGGTGAACCCAATCGGCGCGTCGTGGAACGTGGAAGTTCACACAAATGTGGATCAAGAACTGTACATTGGAGGGCTTGGTTGGTCTGATCTAGCCCATGCTCATAGTTTGGGGTTGGGATATTTCTTGGTATTCCGATATCGAGGCGATATGGCCTTCGATTTCCGAGCATTTGATCTCAGCACCTGTGAGATATCGTATCCTTCAGTTTCTCAGAGAGTTTCTAAGAAATTGAAGCAAAGAGTGCCGGTGTTGGTACGTGTTAAAGAGGAGGACAAACGTAGCAATTTCAGTCCTGGTATCTTCACTAAATTAATGAATTTTCTTCTTATTTTTATTTTTATTTTTTGGTTAAATTGCTAATAGGGCTCCTCTTAATTAGCATCATTGTTTTGAACATACAACTAGTACAGTTGTTTCTTTTTAAGTCGCAGGTAGACCCCTGGGTTTAATTTAATTTTTTTTTGACTCTTTTACCCCTGTGTGACGTTTTGATTGATATATCTCCATGAAAATTTGACAGATATTATCTCCGGGTGAAATTAGTGACTCTAAATGACGGTAAATGGTCAAGTTTAGACGTAGAGGGTCTATCCCAATATGAACTACACGAGTACCAAGTTCAAACGGTGATAGTACAAGGGGTTTATGTGCAATAATATTTTTCCAGTAATTAAAAGTTTTATGCATTTTCTGTTATTGCAGAATCAACAGTGTCATGTATCAGGAATAAGGAGAAAGAGCTTATGAAGAGTAATGCTATCGGAGGAGTACGTTTTGAGGTGGAACTAACTTCTTACCAGTTATGGAAAGGCCGTGTAGTAAGTAACTTTATTCTTTTTATTGTGCCATTAAGTTAAAGGACAGTTTCATCATATTTTCCCCACACTAGTAGAAAGATGAGCAACCTAGACGGAAATTTCCGTCTAGGTTGCTCTAAGTTCCGTCTAGATTGGTTTACCTAGACGGAAACCCGTCTAGTTTGCTCCGTCTAGGTTGGCACAAACTAGACCGAATTCCGTCTAGGTTGCCAATCTAGACGGAAATCAATCTAGACGGATGTGAAATTTCCGTCTAGATTGGCAACCTAGACGGAAATTCCGTCTAGGTTGGCAATCTAGACGGTTTTCCGTCTAGGTTGCCAATCTAGACGGAAAACCGTCTAGGTAGCACCCACCTAGACGGAAAACCGTCTAGGTTGCTCCAACCTAGACGAAATTCCGTCTAGGTTGGAGCAACCTAGACGGTTTTCCGTCTAGGTTGGTGCTACCTAGACGGAAAACCGTCTAGGTTGTAGTAAAACCAACCTAGACGGATTTCTGTCTAGGTTATGGCAACCTAGACGAAAATTTCATCTAGTTTGATATTTTTACAGCAAAAAAAATTATTTAAAATTTTTAATTTCCTATAGAATTGCTTTATACACATGAATACATCCAATCATCCAAATATAATCAAAATTCATAACAGTTACATTAATAACCAAATATAATCAAACCATCCAATGCACATATCCAACAATTTCATCATACACAATACACATATCCAACCATCCAATCCAAAATATACATCAATCAATTCGGACCAATATATACATCCAACCACATGTTCACTAACAATACACATGATTAAGATAGAGTATACAACATGAATAAAAGTAGAGTGTTATAACAAATAAAACTGTTTATTTCATTAACAAAGATAAAAAACCTCAACTCTCGTCGTCGTCAGTAGCATCTCTATCCCGGTTACGAGAACGGGTGCTGCTCCCTCCAATATCTCCACTCTGAAGGTCCAATTGAAAAATAATTATGTGGTGTTTAATAACATAGTAAACAAAAATGAATTTATACATATAAAAAAAATAAGGTACCTGAACGCTGCTCTGCCTAGCACCGAAATTATCGCCAATCGAGCTTATGATCCGTATGATTCCACCGTATGCACTATGTGGAATCACACCGCCTAAATAGTCCATAGCGTACCCCATGAGATCCCATTGAGTTGACCGTCCTCGCAACTCTAGTCATCTCAGTAGTCACCTGAATATGTAGTTGTGGATCAATCTTGTCAAACAAATACGCGGAGATACGTGCGATAAATGGCATGGCCTGAAGCTTGGGGTTGCTCTCGTTGTTATAGATGGCGTGGAGGATGTTGTGGATGATCTTATGCTTATGTCGGGTGAAGCTCCAACACCATGCAGAGGATATCTTCTTCTCCTATTATTAAGGAGAAATAAATTTAGATTTTGCTTTTGAATCAATAATATAAACAAATATAAATAGGAACGTAGCATTCAAATTGAATCGATCTTTTACCATCCATACCTATTATGTGCCATTACGTTCTACGTAAGAATGATGTTCTCCTCTGTAGAAAGCATATGAGGGTCCGACTCGCCTTGTTCCCCCTCCTACGACAAACTCATTGATGCAGCCTCCTTGGATGCAGTATCAAATCCCACCTAAATCACAAATATATAGTTAATTCAAGGTAAAGATCATATTATTTGTGTTCTAGTTTTCTCGTAATATTCAACGAAATAGAGTTAATAATACTATTTAAGATATATATAAGTCTTACCACCAAATTGAGATTTGCCTTGATCTTTTCTTGATTCTTCTCCTCACCCCTATACCTATCACGAAAAGTACCATACGCCGCTTTTGCCTTCAAGTGTATCGGCATTTTTTATTTTCCCTATCATATTATACATTTATGAGATTTCATAATCATATTAAGCATTAAGATCATTTTAAGCTTTAAATGACATATACCGTATCATGACAATAAACATCCTCCAGATTGGCATAGGAGTGTGCTCCCAAGTGGTGATCATACAGCTTCTTCCTTCTATTCTCTGACCCCTTCATGGATTTATTCTTTAAAAAAAAATATTTCAGTAAATATGCAATGAAATAATATCTTTTATTTATAAAGTAGTTTTTATGAAACTAACCTTGGCGGCATCGCTGTCCCAATACATGAGGAGGGACGTGAAATGAAGCTCGTCAACTCGGTCATCGAGGTTTAAAAACCTCTGCCAGTCCTCCTCATACCTGTCATAAGTAAAGTGTTTGATCTCATGCCTCCATTGTTTGAGGACTGCTTCAACCTTGACATTAAACACATAATTCCAAGACCCCTCAAAGTCCTCAAGGCAGAAGCATTCATGTAGATTTACATACACATTTAGTTCGGATAATTTAATATCAATTACTAATTATTAATAAATGAAAAGCTAAAGCAATATGCAGTTACCATAAGCTTAGTCCATATCGCCTCGTACGCGGTCCATGGTAGTTCTCAGAAGTGAAAATAAGGGTTGATAATGCTCGCTCTACGCACGAGAACCCCAATGTATGCATTCAATCTTATCGACCAAGGACCAGTGGGCAAATTATAACTATTCCACCGAATTACCGTCCTCATTCCTCTTGGTGATTGTTTAGATTCAGGCTTAACTCCGCCACGTCGGCTCTCTATGCGATCTGGCTTAGCACCTACAATAATAACAACATGATAATATATCATAAAATATATAAATCTGAAAAGATCATTATGCATGAATTCTAACTAAATTTTATACAGTGATACCCTACTATACTACTGCTTACATATAATTGTATAACACTATGTACTATACTTACTATATAGTGACCATTATGCACGAGGACCTATTGTATAACACTATGTACTATACTTACATATAAGCAAGGAGATAGTTAAAAGTATTTATGTAATTTACCATTCGCTTTCTCTCTTTCTTTTGCTGCGAGTGCAGCATTTTTCCTAATCTGCAACATAGGAATCATTTCCTCCAACTTTCTCGTGGCACGTGAGTGAAACTTCATTGAGTCAGCTTTGGACTTATGAGAGTCCGGAGGGAAGGGTAAACTGAGATAGTCTTGCGTCTTCGAACGCAAGTCAGTGTGGAATGTATACGAAGGGTATGTCGGGGTCCAAGCAGCACCTACATAAGAAAGGAGAATCATCAATATAAATTTTAAATTGACCATGTCGGGTGATGAATAACCCACATCTGTAACAAATGAACACTATGAGTTTTCTGCTAACTAATAATTTACGAAAAATATTGAAATAATTTTTATACCTACATCCGAAGATGGTGGTGTATCATCAGCACCGGTACCCGGTGTGATACTCCGTCTTCGATCACCCCCCGTCCGAAGATGGTGGTGTATCATCAGCACCGGTACCCGGTGTGATACTCCGTCTTCGATCACCCCCCGGGTTGAAGAGCCTCCTCATATGAAAATACAATTTTCCTCATAGTTTTTAATATGATAATCTGAAAATCGGTAAGGCAGTGTAACATATATAGTTCGTACCAAAATCAAGGGTCACAATCTGTGTGTTTGAGAATTCTTGCCAAACGTCATCAGATGACCCAATTGGTTCACTATAATTATCTTCACTTTCTTCAATATTTTTTTTATTGTTATTAGGAAGAACAAGAGATCTTCACTCTTTGTACAAAACCACCCAATCAGACATGACATTCGGATCTTTCACGTAAAAGCACTGATCAGCTTGTTCTGCGAAAATGAATTTCTCATCTGTATATACTTCTCGATGGAGATTGACTAGTGTAAATCCATAATGATCCTTTTGCTTTTTTGCAGGACACCACCGAACCTTGAACATCATATAACTCTATTGTTTTGGTTTACCAAACCCGTAAATTACCTCAACAATATCTTCTACTTGGCCATAATATAGTATGTCAGCTTGAATTGGTTCTGATCTCTTATACTTAAAAAACATTCTTGAGCAAATAAACCCATGACCCTACTGTTCTGGGTTACCCTTCTATCATCGGTCTCTAGCGTTCGAAATTTATATCCATTGACCAAATGCTCATTATAACGTCTTACTTCGTGATAAAGATGTTGTGCATGGAAAATAATTTCATCTGATAATATAGTGCCATCAAGAAGTGATTTTTCAACCTACGCCAAATAATTTAAGAATATTTAGGTGATGGTATATCATGAATGTTCAACAATTAATTGTAAAACACTTACATCAATTCTGAACCAGTCAGAAAATTCTTTCTTATGTCTTTTCTGAATATTATGCGCTGCATTCCTACCGGTTATTTCATTCTTAAGCTTCTCCAGATGTCGCCTATATAAACAATATATAAGTTTTTATTGATAAACTATATGTAAAATGAATACTTCTCATCTATATTACTGATTTTATTTGTTACATTCGATAGTCTTCGAACATATTAATGTTTTCCAACACATATGCATGAATTTGATCTAAGAGACATCTCACGATTCCTCTCCTTATCAAGTACTTGAGATGTGGTTTTTTTCTTACGCATGTAACGTGAGGCAAATACAAAGCATTCGTTAGTCACATATCCTTCAGCTATCGATCCCTCAGGACGAGCTTGATTGTGAACATTGTGTTTCATGGAGCCTAAGTATCTTAAAATTATAAGAAGAGGTAATCATTAGTATGGTAATTTTAAATTGCATATATATTTAATGAATGCAACAAAAACCGTAAATTACCTTTCAATCGGATACATCCAATGATAAGTTACAGGACCGACGATTCTAGCCTCTCTTGCAAGATGCTGGGTAAGATGGATCATAATTGTAAAAAACGAAAGAGTGAATATTACTTCCATATTGCATAGCGTAACTCGAACATCGGCTTCAAGCTTTTTAAATTCATTTACATCTATGACTTTAGAGCATAATTTTCTGAAGAATCCACAATACTCAATAATAATCTTCGACGCTTCTTTATCCATATTATTACGGACTACAACTAGGAGTAGTTGATGAAGAAAAACGTGATAATCATGGGTCTTCAGACCTAAGAGTTTTCTCTCTTACACCTGGACATTATTTGATATGTTAGCAGAGTAACCATCCGGCGACTTTATCGATTTGAGAATTTCACAAAGTCGATGTATTTGCTCAGTTGACATTGTAACACGAGACGGAGGCAACTTTAAAATTTTAAGACCAACATCTTGAGCTTGTAAATTATTCCTGATATTCAAAGCAGTCAGGTCTTGACGCGCTCGTAGATCATCCTTCGACTGGTTTGCATCTTGTAGGAGGGTTGACACTATGTTATCACATATATTTTTCTTAATATGCATGACATCTAAATTGTGTCGGATTTTAAGATTTTGCCAATAAGGTAGCTGAAAGAAGATACTAAATTTAGTCCATCCTCTAGGTAATTTTTCAGCTTCGTTCTCAACTTGCATTTTTTGGACCTTCCGCTTTCGCTTCAATGACTTTTTTGACTTTAAGGAATCTCTTACTCCAATCGGGTTGAATTTAGAATATTGATTTTTTCCAAACCTAACTTTTAGAAAACCCTCAAGTAATTTTACGATCTCATTACATGTCAGCTGACGCGGCTTCATTCTCTTCTCAATTGTGCCATCAAACATATTTGATTTGCTTCTGTACTTATGACTCAAGGGTAACCACCGACGATTAAACCAATAACGACTCTTCCGACTATGTGGTAGTCGAAGAGCTTCAAATTCCGGACCACATACAGGACAAGCACACTTGCCCTTCGTAGAGTACCCGGACAGATTAGCATAAGCTGGAAAATCATTAATCGTCCACAATAGAATAGCACGTAATCTAAACGACTCTTTAAATGAGCATCATATGCTAAAATACTCTCAGACCATAATTATTTCATCTCATCAATTAGAGGCTCTAAGTAGACATCAATATCATTACCTGGAGTGTGCTTACCAGGTATCAGTAATAAAAGCATCATAAACGGCTGTTTCATACAAAGCAATGGAGGTATATTATATGACATTAATATAACTAGCCACGTAGACCAACCAGAGCTCATTACCCCAAATGGATTGAATCCATCGCTAGATAGACCCAGTCTTACATTTCTGCAAACTTCGGCAAAACGAGGATAAGTTTTATCCACATGCTTCCAAGCTAAAGCATCAGCAGGATGTCTCACTTTGCCATCATCTACTCGATCTTCCTTGTGCCACCTCATGTTCTTTGTTGTGTCTTTGTTCATGTACAATCTTCGCAATCTAGGAGCCAATGGAAAATGTCGAAGCACCTTGGCAGGAATTTGCTTCGGTGTTACATTTGTCTCTGTTATAATCCTTATTGAAGAATTTGTGCGTTGCTTCCACCTAGAAACTCCACATGTCGAACATTCTTGAAGGCCTTTATTGGCTTTATGGTACAAAATACAATCATTCGGACATGCATCAATCTTATTATAATCAAGACCCAGACAAAATACAATCATTCGGACATGCATCAATCTTATTATAATCAAGACCCAGAGCGGAGACAATCTTCTTAGCTTGATAAGTTGTTTGGGGTATGCTATTCTCTCCTAGAGCGGAGACAATCTTCTTAGCTTGATAAGTTGTTTGGGGTATGCTATTCTCTCCTCCAGGAATTACCATCCAAAGCAAATCAAGGAGCATTTCGAAATAATTATCTGACATGCCGCTAAGTGTCTTAATATGTAGGAGTTTCAGCATAAAAGAAAATTTTGAGTACTCGGTACATTCATCATATAAGTTATTTTCACTATCTTCTAGTAGCTCTATTATTTGCTTTATTTCCGCGGAGGAATGCATATCATCAAAATTTTCGACACTTTCGACATCTACTACCTCTTCAGGTTCAACTTCAATATCATCTTCACTTTTATCTCCGATATCATCATCGACATCATATTCTGTAGGTCAAGGAAAAATATCATTCAACATCGTTATTGTGTCATCTATTCGTTGGCCTCCGGACGTACCAACACGCACATTTGGATCCTCATCTTCAGTTATATCTTCCCTATGATAGTTCCAATATTTATAATTTTCATCAAAACCTGATTTTATTAGGTGGATCCGTATATCATTCCTATTCAACAGCTTTATATTCCTACACCTACAACAAGAACAATACATAGCACCACTTCTTAAATTTCTCGGATTCATTTCAGCATAACGCATGAAGGCGTCACATCCCTCCTTGTATTGCGTGTCACAAAATCTATCAAGCCGTGGGATATCTATCCATGATTTGTCAGGAATTATCCTCATCTGTAAATTATATATAATTATTAACTATGATTAATCTCACAACTACTAGTACATCCATGACTCTTGTACATTCAACACACATCAAACATATGTTCACATAACATTTAACAATATGAATATTTATCTACATAAAATATATATGAACGTATGTAGAAACTAATTACATCAATCTAGCAGCTGTCATAGGAAGACTTCTATTCATTAAGAATATAGTAGTGCTTACATCCAACTTCGTATACTTTGTATATTTTTATTTCTTAAAAATTTCGGCAGCACCTACCCGCTGTTCTCCATGTACACGGTGTGGATGTTATTATGCGTATCAGCAATAGCCCGAAACGCATAACAACATACACATATTGTACACGGAGAACAACGAATACGTGCTGCCAAAACTTTCAAGAATGAAAATATACAAAGTATACAAGAGAACAACGAATACGTGCTGCCAAAACTTTCAAGAATGAAAATATACAAAGTATACAAAGTTGGATGTATGCACTACTATATTCCTAACCCGTCCGAGAAGGACAGATCCAATAATTACTAATTTCAGTGCCAAATTTTTTTGTATAATATAAAATAAACGCTCATTTTCGGGAGAAAACTTCGTCTCCTGCCAAAATCTGAGTCGTATATCATATATTATAAGTCCAAAGAATTAGATGTAATTATTAGACGGAAGTCTAGGGATAATGTTATTTTTTTATTCACCTAAATTGGATTATAACTCATTATAAAAAATTATAATGTGTTATATATCACTCTATTTTTTAAAAAAATTTTATTTCACATATTTTTCACATCACAAACTTAAATATTCACACCTACTTATAGCACGAATGAAACTTAATCGTGTTAGGGCTTATAAGTGTTTAAAACTCAATAATAATTACTAGTGTTGTTGAAATGAATTAACATGTAGTTGAGTTAGAGTTTTCAGAATTAAACTCGTTTATTTTTTTTTATCATAATTAGGGTTTAAAACTAAATTCAACAATAAATAATAATAAAGTTAAAAATTCTAAAACTCAGTAGAAAAAACATACATTTTAAGCAGATTCAACAACGGACACGCCGGTGGTCACGGT
>NC_033800.1:85142858-85191286 GCF_001876935.1 Asparagus officinalis
GGCGACCTAGACGGAATTCTGTCTAGGTTGACAAGCAACCTAGATGGAATTCCGTCTAGGTTGAGTTTTCCGTCTCGTTTAACAAACTAGACGGAATTTTCCGTCTAGTTTGACCCAAACTAGACGGATCAACCTAGATGAAAAATTTCTGTCTAGTTTGAGTCAACCTAGATGGAAAATTTTTCCGTCTAGATTGTTTTGTCTAAATTGGTCGTTTTTGTACTAGTGCCACTTCAAGCTAAGGGGGAAAATTAATTAATTTGTCATCAGGCGCACGTCATATTTCAACTTAATTAATGGGAGAAATGATGCCATCAAGGGTGTAACGTGCACTTAATGGGAGAAATAATGTCATCAAGAGATGTAACGTGCATGTGATGAAGAATTACCTTTTCCCCTTAATTTTCTGGGGTGATTTCGTTCCCCCAAAATAAATGGACGCTGCATGGAAAGCTAGGAAATGACACAAAAATTAACTTGTAGAGAATTGTTGGATTCCTATAATACTGTTTGTTTCAAGAAGAAGGAAAAAAAAAGAGATTCTTTCTATAAAATAGAGAAAGCACCCAATTCTAAGAAAAGCCAATTCCTAGTCTTTTGAAAGGAATTGGCCAGAAACCTAACGCAACCCTATTAATTGTTGGACCACATCAGCTCTTTCACACAGTACTCTCACATTTCTTATTCTTTGGGTTTGGAACAAACAAGGGATTACGTTTTCGACACACTCTCTCCTTTTCCCACCATCAATTTCAATCCGAAACAAACAATGAATTAGCATTTTCAATAAATAGATGGAAAGCAATAGATAGTTTCTTGCACAAGATTCCATTAATTTCATAGATATTTAGGAAATGAAACAAGGAGTTCATAAAAGAGGGAAACATGATGAAATTGTCTTTAGCATGTTTGGTTGTTTCCTGAAAATACAAAGAAAAAGTAAGAGATGAGGAAAACATCAAACAAGTTTTCCTCCAATTTCATCAACAAAAATCATGAAATGGGTGTCCTAAAATGTGGCTCACATCATTATTTTTCTTGATTTCAAGGTGCGAACCAAACAATGAAAAGGAAAATGTTATGGAAAAACTTGCAACAAGTTGTACTTTTTCTCCATTTTCTTTTTCTCAATCATTTTCCACAAATTTTGGGCGAACCAAACAGCCCCAACTTCTGAATAGACCCCAGACTGAAATTTATTTGACTTGTTTACTCTCCAGAGATTTATTTGTAAAGAAGTAACATCTCTTCCTATTGAGTGTAAGCGAGCCAAAAAAATTTCACTCGTCAGGCCTGTCTGCAACAATAAAATTAAGGGGGTCCATATGCAATTATGTGATAGTACGAAGGATCTATCTGTGATTAGCCCTGTGTCATAGGATACCCATTAATTATTCTCTTTGTTATGTGTTATTAACCACGAGGAACCGTGGCAGACCA
The DNA here is from genome assembly GCF_001876935.1 of Asparagus officinalis. Classification (NCBI taxonomy): domain Eukaryota; kingdom Viridiplantae; phylum Streptophyta; class Magnoliopsida; order Asparagales; family Asparagaceae; genus Asparagus; species Asparagus officinalis. The sequence goes on from NC_033800.1 coordinate 85,144,299, forward strand.
TTCCAAGGCGATTCAAGGAGCTGAGTGGACTGTGGGAGCAAGGGGAGGTGAGCCTTAGAGATCCCAAGGACCGGTTTTGGACCGTTAGGCTTGGCGTTAGAAGGGGGAGGCTGGCGAAGACAGAACAGTGCTCCATGGGAAAAGGTTGGTTGAAGTTTGCTCGTGGTAACAAGCTTGAGGCAGGAGATAGGTGCATCTTTGAGTTGGTGTCTCAAGGCAAAGGAAAGGAGAATGTGATGCGAGTCAAACTACACAGGAAGAATGAAGCATGAAACTTACACAGGAAGAATGAAGCATATATGAAACTTCGCAGTAATCCTTGTGCAATTCAAATATGTGTCATGTATCCATGTGCGTACTAATTAGTTTCCTTCATATCTTTGAAGTATAACTGAGGTTGTTTTTGTTGGGAATTTCATGCGTGAGTGGAGGACCCCCTTAGTTAGGCTTAATTTCTGGGTTAATATGATTTGCGACTTCTTTGAGAGTTTGTATCTCTTCACGCAAGATATCCGCGCAGAAGAGAAAACATTTTGCATATCTTAACTCTCACTTTAGGGCAAATTTTACAAAACCGCGCGCAGCAAATTTGGCGTTGTTCTCACTTTGTCCGCAATAACTTTGAAAATGTTAATGTTGGGAATTTAACACCTAAACCCCTAATGTAACAGAAACGCAGAATAGAGAACAGTACACAAGATTTACGAGGTTCGGCAACTGCCTACGTCCTCGGGAGCCACACAATTAATTTCTTATTAATCTAACAAGAAATTACAATTCAAGAGCAAATTCCTAAACTGAGATTTCTCAAATGAACACTGTAGCTACAGTGTTAATAATTAAAGGGAATAAACCCTTTCAATTCTCTCTTGAGAATAAATAAAACCCCACAATATAAAACCCATCTTTTATACTCTCTCTCCTTAATCATTTTCTTAATCTCCCCTCAAAGTAACAATGAGAGCTGGAGATGAAAATTAAAATCACTGCTGTGATTTAAAAGGGGAAAACGCAGCTACGTTTTGGGTTTCCAGGGTCGTCGAGCTTGGACGCGATGGTCGTCGAGCTTCTGAACGCGAGGGTCGTCGAGCTGCTGGACGCGAGGGTCAGGTGGGCGTTCGCAGCGGATCTCGAGCTCGCCTGGGACTATCCCTCCAGCTTCGCCTGCGCCATCCTCGAGCTCGTCGGAGCTCCCCGCCGGCGGAGGTTGGTTTCCACCCCCAAATCTAACAATCTCCCACTTGGAGACCAAACCGACGTCAACATGCTATCCCATCAAGCTCCTCTCCTGTGTGGCTCCGCCCTCATCATTTATGCATGAAGGCCAACTGAAGTTGCGCACAACTCCAGTTTCTGAACTGTCACCGTCTTTGTTAATATGTCTGCTGGATTCTTACTTCCTGGAATCTTTTCCAGTTTCAACACGTCATCTTCCAACAGGGATCTGATGAAGTGGTACCGAAGCGCAATATGCTTCGTTCTAGAATGAAATGCTGAATTCTTCGCCAAGTGTATCGCACTCTGACTATCACTGTGCAAAACATTCTTCTCCTGTTTGAATCCCAGCTCTGTCAACAAACCCTGAAGCCATATCATCTCTTTACTGGCTTCAGTCACTGCAACGTACTCAGCTTCTGTAGTGGATAGGGTAACGATCTTCTGTACCTGTGACATCCAACTAACAGCTGTAGTTCCGACGGTGAATACATAGCCGGTGGTGCTTCTTCGGTGATCGACTTCACCGCCGAAGTCTGCATCTACGTACACTTGCACTTCTACCTCTCCCTTACCAAAGTGCAAACACTTCTGTGTGGTGCCTCGTAGATATCTCAGAATCCACTTGACCGCTTCCCAATGAGCTTTTCCCGGATTCGACATAAACAGGCTGACCACTCCCACTGCATGGCTAATGTCTGGTCTCGTACAGACCATTGTGTACATCAAACTTCCGATAGCTGAGGCGTAAGGAACCTGAGCCATACTCTCTTTCTCTTCTTCTGACTGAGGAGACTGATCCTTCGATAGACGAAAGTGGCTGGCCAAGGGTGGGCTCACAGGCTTGGCGTCGCCCATGTTGAATCTCTACAAAACACGGTTGATGTACTCCGTCTGAGATAACTACAAGAGACCTCTCTTCTTATCTCTCGTGATTTGCATTCCAAGGATCTTCTTCGCTGGACCCAAGTCCTTCATGTCAAACTCCTTTGACAGCTGCTGCTTCAAACTCTTGATATCCTCCATATCTGCTCCTGCAACCAACATATCATCAACATACAGCAGTAGGATGATATAGCTGGACTGATATCTTTTGAAGTAGCAACAGTGGTCGGCGTTGCACTTCTGGAAACCTTCCTTGTGCATAAAACCGTCAAACTTCTTGTACCACTGTCTTGGGGCTTGTTTCAGGCCATACAAGCTCTTCTTGAGTCTGCACACCAGGTTCTTCTTCTTTTCTTCTGAGAAACCTTCTGGCTGGTGCATGTATATCTCCTATTCTAGATCTCCGTGAAGAAATGCCGTCTTCACGTCTAACTGCTCGAGATGAAGATCTTCAATTACTACAATACTCATCACGGTCCTGATAGTATTTAGCTTCACCATGGGAGCGAAAATATCGGTGTAGTCAATTCCTTCCTTCTGCTGGAAACCTTTGACAACCAATCGGGCTTTATATCTCCTAGAACCATCATTCTCCTCTTTCACCCGGTATACCCATTTGTTGTGGAGTGCCTTCTTACCCGTGGGCAACTCAGCTAGTTCCCACGTCTGGTTTGAGATGAGGGACTTCATCTCATCTTTCATGGCAAGCTCCCACTTGCTCGCATCTCCACACTGACAAGCTTCATCAAAACTTTCAGGCTCCCCACCATCTGTCAACAACAGATAGTTCATGTATCTCCTGTTGGGTACAGGAGGACGAGAAGATCTTCTTAATATCGGAGCTGGTGCGTCGGGCTCCTGCGCACCATCTTGTCCAACAGGCTCTTCTGGCTGAGGACCCTCTGCATTGGGTTCTTCCGAGAGGTTACTCGGGACATCATCTGCATCTATAAATGTGGAATCTCTCTCTGAGTCGTCAGTCTTGTGCATGTCCTTGTACATCACCTTCTCGTTGAATATTACATATCTGCTCCTGATCACTTTCTTGTTTTCGTTGTCCCAAATACGGTAGCCGAACTCATCTTCACCATAGCCGATGAAAGTGCATTTCTTTGACTTGGGATCAAGTTTATTCCTGCCTTGATCACTAATGTGCACGTAAGCTACACAACCAAAAACTTTAAGATGTGAGAGTTTTACCTCCTTTCCGCACCATACCTCCTCTGGTATTCTGTGCTCTAATGGAACCGATGGACCTCGGTTGATCAAGTAAGCTGCTGTGTTGACTGCTTCTGCCAAGAACTGCTTCGGTAGGCCTGACTGTACTCGAATGCTTCTGGCTCTCTCTGTCAACGTTCGGTTCATCCGCTCAGCTACACCATTTTGCTGAGGCGTGCCGGGCGCGGTTCTCTCCATTCTGATCCCGTGCTCATAACAGAACTTCTTGAATCCGGTGTCTTCATATTCACCGCCATTATCAGTCCTGAGCTTCTTTATTCTCAGACCGGTCTCATTCTCGACCATAGCTTTTTATCTCCTAAAAGCCTCAAATACTTATGACTTATGCTTCAGAAAGTAAACTCACACTTTCCGAGAGTGATCATCGATAAAAGTCACGAAGTAGTGTTTCCCACCAATGGAAGCGGTGGTGGTTGGTCCCCAAACATCTGAGTGAACAAGCTCTAGCTTCTCTTTCCTCGGGGTTCTGCCACTTGTCTGAAAGTTGACTCTCTTCTGCTTTCCAAGTATACATTCTTTACACATATCAATCTCCACTGACTGCAGTCCTGGGAGTTTTCCCTTTGTGTGCATGATTTTCATCCCCTTCTTACTCATATGACCGAGTCTCTGGTGCCACAGCTTTGAAGTCTCATTGCCTGCTGCAACTAAGATCGAACAACGTGCACATACTGTCATATACAGGGTACCAGCCTTCCTGCCTCGGGCAATCGTCATTGCGCCCTTTGAGATCTTCCAATCATCTCCATGGAAGGTCGTGGTGTATCCTTCGCCAGCCAACTGGCCTACGGATATTAAGTTCTTTCTCAGGTCGAGAATATGCCTGACATCCTTCAGCTCCCATACTGACCCGTTCAACTTAATTTTCACCACGCCTTTGCCCACAATAGCACATGGTTGATCATCACCAAGATATACGTATCCAAGATTTCCGGGGGTATACTTCTCGAAGAATTCTTTTTGAGAGGTAGCATGGAACGACGCTCCTGAATCTAACACCCAAGATTCCTCCTTGCTCTCCAAAGAGCATATCAATGCGTCGTCTCCTCCTGAAGTGGAGGTGACATTCACCTCTGCCTTCGCCTCCTTCTCCTTCTGTGCACTCTTGCACTGATTCTTATAATGCCCGGTCTTTCCATAATTTCAACACTCGATAGCCTTCGAGCTGTTGCTTGGATTCCTTGACTTGGACCTCCTGTCCTTTGATCTACCTCTGAAGTTTTTTTTTCCTCGTCCGTTTCCTCTGGTTGAATTTCTACCTCTTGACTCTGTATGCAATACTGAAGAGGTTGTAGCTTCACCAGTCTCTCGCCGTCGGATCTCCTCACTGAGAACCAAATCACGAACGTCGCCGAACTTCAACTTTTTCTTTCCCGACGAGCTACTCACAGCTGTGACTGTAGCATTCCAGGTAGGGAAGATAAAAGTATCAACGCCCGAACTTCATCATCAAACTCAATCTCAACTGAACTCAATTGGGTTGTAACCGTATTAAGTTCATTGAGGTGTTGTGCTACTGACGCGCTTTCCGCCATTTTCAGATTGAATAACCGCCGCATTAAATAAACTTTATTTGCGGATGATGGCTTGTCATACATATTTGAGAGAGCTGCCATAAGACCCGCCGTGGTCTTCTCCTTCGCTATGTTGAACGCAACATTGCGAGTCAACGTCAATCTGTTAACTCCGAGGGCTTGTCTATCTAGAAGGTTCCACTCATCTGCCTTCATAGAATCCGACTTCTTCCCCGATAGTGGTTGATACAGATTTTTTTGATACAGATAATTCTCTATCTGCATTTTCCAGAATCCGAAATCTGTTCCATCAAATTTCTCAAGTCTCATTTTTGTCTCATCTGCGGCCATGGCTCCCACTTGAATCTGACTTTCTCTAGATCGTTTCACGCTCTGATACCAGTTGTTGGGAATTTAACACCTAAACCCCTAATGTAACAGAAACGCAGAATAGAGAACAGTACACAAGATTTACGAGGTTCGGCAACTGCCTACGTCCTCGGGAGCCACACAGAAGTAACAATGAGAGCTGGAGATGAAAATTAAAATCACTGCTGTGATTTAAAAGGGGAAAACGCAGCTACGTTTTGGGTTTCCGCCGCCAGAAAGAAAAGTCGGAAGAGGGGGAAAAACTTCGGCACCGAAACCCTAGATCCCAAGGGTTTATATAGGCTGGATTTGGTGGGCTGGCGACAGCCTGTCGCCAGCGCTCAAACTGGACGCGAGTGTCACCAATGACGCGGAGGTCGGCATCTCCCAAACGTGCGGGTCGTCGAGCTTGGACGCGATGGTCGTCGAGCTTCTGAACGCGAGGGTCGTCGAGCTGCTGGACGCGAGGGTCAGGTGGGCGTTCGCAGCGGATCTCGAGCTCGCCTGGGACTATCCCTCCAGCTTCGCCTGCGCCATCCTCGAGCTCGTCGGAGCTCCCCGCCTGCGGAGGTTGGTTTCCACCCCCAAATCTAACAGTTAACAGTGTCAGAAACAATCCAAAATTAACACTACCAGTTCTGACGTATGTGCAAATCACGTGTTTCAAATGATCAACATGCCCACTATAGGTTTTCCCAGAAAAATAATGATTGAGACACACCTCTAATCACACCTCCAACCACACTCCCTCTCTCTTTATAGTGGTAGTGGGCTCTGCATGATATTTTTTTTAAAATATTATGCAAGGCCCACTACCACTATAGAGAGAGAGTGTGTGGTTGGAGGTGTGGTTGGAGGTGTGCCCCTAGTGGGACTCTTCCCAGAATATCTCCAAAATTAACACGATTAGGTTTAACATGGCACGTGCAAATTAGGATTAACATGGCACGTGCAAATCATGTGCGGGTAAATGGTAACTGGTAAAAACACCCCCATTAAGTTTTGTCAGAACTCTCACCTTCCCACCGATTTATACCTATTATCCTTCTCATACTCTATGTACTGGTTCAACGTGGCCACGCTATAAGTCTAAAGTCAAATACTTAGCAGATCAATGCATGATAGAAGTTTTAAATCTGATGGATTTTCAGAAGAATAAGAAGCTAATAGGCTCGCCATTGTCCTTCCCGACCAAATAAAAAAACTTCCCCAAGTACTTTCTTCCACACCTTTTACCCTTTTTCTTTCTTTTTAGGATTGGAAAATCATTTCTAAAAATTGGCATAAATAGAAGAAATGCAAAATAACTATGTGGCCCCCTACACATAGTATAAACAGAAGTATAAGTAAATTATAGTTTAGGGGAAAGATGAGAGTTCAATATCATATCATATCATATCATATCATACTCTTTTTAAAAGAGGGAGTTGTGGAAAAACTTTTCATGGACTATATTACCTCTATTCTTTTTTATATTATATTATTATCATATACTAACTAAATTAATTATTATTATTATTAATTAATCATATTACACGCCACTTCAATATTGTCTAACTTGACCTTAAAACTTCCAATGTTATTGTAAAAATCTCATATTAATTATGAATAATGCATAATACTATATTAATAGATAATTATGAGTTAATAAATTATTTTGGAAGGAGTAGAAAATATAGAATTGTCCTAAAATTAGACCATGACACTCAGGAAAATTATAAATAGTATTCTTGCGTATATAAGTACAAACATGTAATTTTAGAAAACATTAGGATATTTAAGTGCATTAAGATATAAGTGGAGGTATATAAGTGTAACTTTCGTAAGCTGTAAGGTATTTAAGTTTAATTAAGCCTATAAAGATTTGAAGCCTTTGTTAACCACAAGCAATATATAGTATGTGATCCCTTTAATAAATAATATTTATCGTATAATATGAGACCAAAGGCTTAGCTTATATTTATATAGTACAGAAGATGTGAAAAATTTTAAGCTTCAAATTTTGAATAATCTCAAGATTCCTATTCTTTTTTGATATTATATTCTAATCATAAATTAACTAAATTACTTATTATTATTAATTAATCATATTACATGTCACTTCAATTTTATCTAAATTAGCCCTAAAACTTCCAATGTTATTGTAAAACTCTCATATTAATTATTAATAATGAATAATACTATATTAATAGACAATTGCAAGTTAATAAAATACTTTGGAAGGAGTAGAAAATATATAATTGTCCAAAAATTATACCGTGACACTCACATAAGAAAACTATAAAGAGTATTCTTGCATACATAAGTACAAACATGCAATTTTAGAAAACATTAGGATATTTAAGTGCATTAAGATATAAGTGGTGGTACATGAGTGTAACTTTTGTAAGCTACAAGGTATTTAAGTTTAATTAAGCCTATAAAGATTTGAAGTCATTGTTAACCACAACCAATAGTATGTGATTCCTTTGATAAATAATATTCATTATACAATATGAGGTTAGAGGCTTAGCTTATATTTATATAGTACAAAATATGTAGAAAAATTTAAGCATCATATTTTGAATAAGTCTCAATATTTTGAATTATAAATAAAATTATATAGTTTGCTTAGAATCATAACCCCTTTAAAAGAGGAAGTTGTAGAAAAACTTACTATGGATTATATTACCCCTATCTTTTAAATATTATATTTTAATCCTAACTAAACTAAATTAATTATTATTGTTAATTAATAATATTATATACCACTTCAAGTTTGTCTAACTTGGTCCCTAAAACTTTCAATGTTATTATAAAACTCTCATATTAATTATTAGTAATATCTAATAATATATTAATAGGCAATTGCATGTTAATAAATTATTAATAGAAAAAGTAGAAAATATAGAATTACTATAAAATTGTACCATTATATTCATATAGGAAAATTAAAAATATTCTTCTTGCATATATAGAAGGTACATACATGCAATTTTAAAAAAACTTTATAATATTTAAGTGCAGCAAGATACAAGTGAATGTATGTAATTGAAACTTTTATAAACTGTAAAGTATTTAATTTAATTAAGCCAATAAAGATTTAAAGCCTTTGTTAACCACAATCAAATATTATGTGATCTCTTTAATAAATATTATTCATCATATAATATGACGCCAGAGGGTTACCTTATATTTATATACTAGAGGAGATATGGGAAAAATTAAAGTATCATATGTTGACTAATCTTAAGATTTTGAAATATTTCTGAATTTATATACTTTTCTTGGAAAGCTTTAAAAGAGGCTTTTGAAGGACTACTACAAAGTGTTGGGCATCACATAAATGCTAGATAAATAAAATCCATGGACATTGGATTACAATAATCGGGTGTTAGTTCTCTTGTTTTGATGATGATTTAGAAACACCATTATTGATGCTAATTTCTTGTTGAGTTATATTGTGTAGATTATAATTTATCAAGCAAGTTAGTGCCAAAGTTGGAGGATTGGATGGAACAAAGAGTTACAACGATGATATCCATGGAGGTGGAGGCAATGTGGTGAAGCAAAGCTTTCAAGAGCACAATACAAAAGAGAAGTTTCATCAAAATATGAGCAAATATCAAGACCAAAGAATTGTATTCATATATGAAAGATATTTGCATCTTTTTATTTCTCTCTAGTGCTTAATGCAGACAAGTCATTGAGTTGATAACATTTAAAGCTCATTGGGTTCACACACACACTTTCACAAAAACATTGTTTTTGAACTATTTTGAAAAATGAGTAGTTTTTACAATTGGGAAATGAGTTTTCAAAAATTATTTTTCTAATATGTTCAAAATCATGTTTATAAATATTTTCAAAGTTTTATATTTTTTGGAATTTATTTGATATTTTATTTTGCATTTACAAAGTTAGATTTTCAACTAAATATCAAATTCCTGTATGTACATGTTTTCGGTCGACCGGCCCTTGCCCGTCGGTCGACCGACCAGAGGAGCTGTTTTCATGACCCTGCAAACAGTCACCTTCGGTCGACCGATTTACTTTGCACGATCGACCGATGGCTGAGGGTCAATCGATCGGGACATCATTGTCGGTCGACCGAACCAGTTCTAGATTGTTGATCTGCAACGGTCAAATTGTCGGTCGACCGAACATGACCCATCGGTCGACCGAATCTCCTATAACGATTAGTTTCTATACCAACTAATTTTTTGGGGTTTTGGTACTTGTTTGGGATTTGGGCTATTGTTTGGGGTTCCTATATATATCACATTGCTCTTTTTACTTATGTAATGATTTTAGCAAGAGAAAAATCTCAAGTTTAGTTTTCAATTCTAAGTGTGGATTGTAAGATCTCAAGGGGATATCGTTGTGAAGAAGTTATGGCTTCCAAACCGGGTGTGATAGTGAAGTTACCATCAAGAGAGGTGGTCGGGGACGTAGGTCGAAGGACCAAACTTCGTGAACATATCGTGTGTCTCTATTGGCTAACTATTCTCTAAACTCTTTCTTTATTTGTAGCATTTGCATTTTATTTGGTTGGTGTGTTGCATTGATAATTTTTAATTACACATTTATTGTCATATTACCCTATTCACCCCCTCTAGGGTAATTTTATTTAGTATCAGGACGAGTTCTCTACATATTTTTTAGGTCTAACCACATTAGAGAAAAGATCCAAATGCATTCTACGATGAATGTGCATATGCTTGAAGGTCAATCCACCACTAGACCCCCATTGTTCACCGGCAATAATTTTGCATATTGGAAAGCTAGGATGCGAATTTACTTATGATGCATTGATCTTGACATCCTAGAAATAATAGAGAAGAAATATATTGAGAAGTCTAGTAAAGATATGACCGAGCAAGAAAAACATTTGGCTAACCTAAATGTTAAAGTCATGAATGCTTTGATTTGTAGTCTCACCCCAAATGAGTACAATAGGGTCTCCACATGTGCAACTACATATGAGATTTCGGAAAAACTATGTGTTACTCATGAAGGAAACCCCCAAGTCAAAGAGTCCAAAATTAGTAGCCTCATACATGATTATGAGTTATTTAAGATGCTTCCTAATGAGTCAATTGATGCCATGTTTTCTCGATTTACTAATATAGTTAATGAATTGCATAGCCTTGACAATGTGTTGGAGAACCAATAGAAGAATTACAAAATTCTTCGTTCTTTAACGCTGTCATGGGAGCCCAAAGCTACGACTATCGAGGAAGCAAATGATCTCACAACACTTACACTTGATGATATCATTGGCAAGTTCAAGGTCCATGAGAAGAAGATCAAGGAGAAGGAGGAAGAGCCCTCACGAGCAAATGAAGAGCCTTCCCAAAAGATGAAAACTATTACGCTCAAAGGAGCAATTGATGATTCCTCCTCCTCATATAGTGAAGTAGATGTCTCTAGAGAAGTGGCACACCTCTCTAGAAGGATATCAAGATTAATAAAGATGAATAAAAATTTTAAAAATCATTCTAATAAGTGTTTATGTTTTCTTAAAAGGTTGATGTGGGTACCTAAGGGTTGTCAGGTCTCATGTTATGAACCTACATCTTCTAATTTTGTTTTGATGATTACAAACAATTCCTAATATTGTTTGTCTAGTGTTTATGTTTTCTTATTAGGTATTTTAGACAAACAATATATTGGATGATGGATGGAACTGAGCTTCAACGATCACATCAAATAGAGGTTGGCGGAATAGTGGAATGAAGCCATTGCACATCAAGTCACATTCAAGATCAAGCTTCATCCGCAACCAAGTCAAGCATATTGAAGATCTATCAAGCTTGAGTAAATTATTTTAGGGTTTATACTTTGTGTGTTAATACCTTAAGCTCGATATTATACACACACACACACACACACAATTTAATGGTTTATGTGTTTTATCCATAAAAGTTTTTGTAAACAAATAGATATATAATACTTATTTATTTTCTATGTGGATAAGTTGTTTTGGTTTAGCTATATAGATATGAAGAGATATATATCTTCATTTTTCACATTTATATGCTTCATATTCTATTGAATTTACAAAATATTATGTTTATGGATTGAAGACTTATTTACACTATTTTTATATCTTGTATAAGTCCCAAAATCTATTCTAAAGTGTTTCAAAGTTTTATTTAAGTCATTTTGGCAAAATCAAGTTTTTAACATGTTCATACTTATGTGATTTTGCAAAATGATGAGATTTCACATTTGGAAGATGCTTTTTGAAAACCAGTTTTTATAACATGTGTATTATCATGTCTACAATCATTTTCCAAAGTTTTATAATTTTTAGAATTTGTTTACTATTTTTAAAAGTAGTTTAAAAATCAGGTTTCTGTTCTAAACAGGCTATATACTTATTATCAGTTGACTGGTCAGTCGACTGATGAAATCAGTCAACCGATCAGTCAACTGATGAATGTGCCTGCAATTGCCATTTTGCTCTCTGTTGTATTTTGGTTGACTGACCAGTCGACTGATGAGATCATCAGTCGACTGATAAGATCGTCGGTCGACTGATTAGCTAAAAAAAACCTACAACGGTCAGCTCATCAGTCAACTGATGAAACCCGTCAGTCGACTGATGGCCTGTAACGGCTATATTTCTAGTTTTTGTTTTTTGTCATTTTGCTGGATTTCATTTGAGTTTTGAGTTTTGTTTCTTCATCCTATATATACCCTATACCATTTCACTTCTGAAAATAGTGGAAAAGTTTTAAAATAAGTTTAAAAAGAGTTTTAGTTTGTTTTAAGTGTTTGTTTACAAAATTAGTTTTGTGAAGATGGTTTTACAAGAAGAGGAGATCAATTTCAGTTTGGACTTTCAATCTTCCTATCACTCTCTCTTGTGATTAGAGAAGTGTTTCTAAACTCATATATGCTTTAATTATTATATTTATATTTGCTAGATTTAATTGAGTTTATAATTGATTTTCTTATTGTTTGCACACACAACCATTGAGCTTAACTATTTTCACATATTGTATATTTTGGGTTGTGGTGAGTGTAACATTGAGAGTGAGCTTACACTTAGTTCTCATCTTATATTAGAGAATAAACATTGTATTTGAGCCTAATTGTGAGATACACTTTGTAATACACTTGTACACCGAGAGAAGTGTGTGGTGAGAGATGGGGTCATCCCAAGAGGAGTGGGGTAGGTGGTAATGCCTAGAGGTGGGTTGTAATTCCTAACACTTGAGGGAGACACGGGCTAGAGACCAACACTTAGAGGGTGTTGTAGGCGTCAAAAATTGCCTATAGGTTCCCACAAACAGCTCGAAGCTGAGAGAAGATGATGAACATCACTATCCGAGTCACAGAAGGTTAATTGATGTCGGCGAGCGCATGAAGTAAAGTCGGTGAACTGTCGGAAGCAACGGAATTACAGAATAATGAAGATACGAGCTAATCAGGAGCTATGCGTCACTTTAAAAGAAGAAGCACCCCTCATGTTCCATCTCACCCCTATGCTATTCAACCATGGGAGCTTGTAGATATCCTTGTCGGCTTTCCTCCACACTTTGGATCATGTAATTCCGAGTTCGGATGACGAAGATATGGCGGAAACAGACAGAATGCGCGGAACAATGCTCCAGGCCTCAGTGAGACACCCACGGTTGTCCGCAACCCCGAAAATAGTTTTTAGCAGATTTAAGCTATTTTTCGACCATTAACCATCTGGATTTTTTTAACTGATAAAATATCATCCAAGAACATGGTTAAGTGGTTACAACTGAATATAAGAGTGAATCGATCATTCCTGTCTAAAAACAAGGCTCCTGAAGCCCATAATAGGAGCCAACAGCTTCGCTGCCGAAGCTGTCGTGCCGCAACCAGCGATCAAGATCCTGATGAATGAAGAAGTCGAATATGAGTTCGACCAGTAGAAGTTTGAGGAATACTTGTCCTCCTCCAGATCCACCTCTCCTCATAGATCTAGAAAAGTCCACTGGTCTTCTGACACGAAGACCTAAGAAGATGATCTCCGCATCGTTGCCGCTGCAGTTGTAAATCATGACGTGTCGTCGATATCTGGTGAAGTTCGATCAGCGGATTTGAACTCCTCCTTGACCAAAGAGTCAGTTGCTGAAGGTGCGCTAACGTTGTCAAAGAGGGCATGCCAAAGACAACGTCAACGTCTTGCGCGTCAACTTGTTAAGGCTTTGGAACCAATGGACGGGATCCGCTATGATGTGGATCTGAAATCTAGGTAGCGCCAAGAACAACAACGGCAATCGAGCAACCCCTCCTCCAAAGCAGAAAAGAATGGATGGGTCCGCATCAAAAGGACCCGCTCTACCCTTAAGAAGCGAATCCAGAAGCATCGCGCATTGCTTGCGTACGCCCGAGTCCTTGTGCGGAAAGCACAAGAAATGCAGAAGGAAGAGGTGGTCAGAAAATCACCCAAACAAAAACGAGTTTGGATGCCAAAGGTCAAATCAGCGCCTAAGGCAAAAACAGATGAAGTTACCATTCAACCTTCGTCAACTCCAGATCCCACTCCCCTTGGTAGTGTGGACCTCACCAAATTCAGAGTTTCTCTGAAAGACCGTCTTGGTCCTCTCCCGGAAGATCGGGGTAAAGCACCTGTTAAGAAGCGATTGGGACCGTTGAAAGGCTCTCAAATAACCATTCAGGATGGGGGTCGTACTAATCCCCCTAATAATAAAGAGAAAGCTCTTATGACCGACCGCATCGGATTGCGAGTCGAAGTACAAGAGCCCGTTAGTGTTTCACGCTCACGAATGAGTAAATCTGAACGAGTGACTCTTGGAGACGCCAATGAAACGTTGTATCCCCATAGGGAAACGTGTTCGTCTGATGATGACATTATACCTGGGAAGTCGTACCAACATATGATAGGTTGCTCTAGTTATCTGACTGATGAGTTGTACTATCAGGTAACAAATACGAACAAGTCTTGGAAGAGAAATGTCTGAGAGACGAACTCTCGTTGTCCGTGTGTGAAAATCATCAATGCAGTGTTGTCAGAATGCAGCTGTCACGAGACTACTCCCCGAAGGGTCTCAGTATTTGAACGAATCTCTACTGAAATGTCCGAATCAAAGACGAGGCATTTTTCACAGAAGAAGGCCAACCGGCTTAGGTGATAAGTTCCCTCGAGTAACTATCAACATGGCCGACAAAGGCAAGTCCTCGCGAAGCTTCAATCCTGAGCCTTTTGTAGAAGTATCTTAGAACATGACTTGGCTGCAGTCTGAAATTGTCAGACCTAGACCCAGGAGGTCATGGTCCTCCGATGATAAAACGTCAGATGCTTTCTTTGCGTTGGCTTCTGACGATACGACATCCAGTGCTAGGCAATCTTATGAATCATTCATGATTAATGCCAAACAAATGGCTAAAATTCTCGAGGATGCTTTAGCCAAGCAGAAAGAGAAGTTTAGATTTGAGATGGAGATGGCTATGCAGGAGATGAGAAACATGCACAGCCAACAAATTGTGACGCTGACGAATCAGCAAGGAGAGTCCAGCCGTCGTAATAATCCTAACCAAGCTGATAGTGATCGAGAAGCAGATGAGAATGCCAACATGAACACCCCTCCCGTTGACAACAATGCTAGGGGTACTGATCCCTCGGATGATAACAATATGAAGGAGGACCACGTCACTTCTCCCCGGAATCACTCGAAGAAAGATACGAACAAGGATAAGAAGATGAGGGACATGGAGAGCAAAATCAATGCGTTAATGAGCGCTCAAGAAGTAAAGAAGTCCGGGATACCCTGTCCTTACTCGAGAGAGTGGGAATCAATCTCATACCTAGCAAAGTTTAATTTGATCAACTTCATGCTGTTTGACAGAAAGGGTTCCCCCACTCAGCACTTAATATACTTCAAGTCCCATTTACGAATAATCTCCAAAAATGAGCCATTGATGGTACGATCATTCGTCAGCACTCTTCGAGGAGCAGCCTTTGATTGGTATCGCCATCTTAAGCCAGGAAGTATCAGTAGTTAGGACGACATAGAAGACATGTTCCTCACAAATTTATTCGATGATAACACCGAGGTTTCAATCAAAACGTTATTCGATGAGAAGCAGAAGGACGAAGAGTTGGTCAAAAATTTCGTCAAATGATTCCGGAACAAAGCTATGAATTATAGAGATCCGGTCAGCAAGGACTTCATCCTGTAAACCTGTCACAACAATCTTATCCTGTAAACCTGTCACAACAATCTTTCTCTGGATATTCTCGAAGCCATGGGAATGGCTCCATCCAAAACTTGGAAGGATTTGAAGGTCCGAGGAAAACGAGTCGGACACTTCCTCAAAAGGAAGAAGGCCGAAAGAGGTCAGACAGCGACTAATGCCCCGCAGCAGAATTTTGTCCCCTGGGGCAAAGGAATGGCACAAGTAAACATAGTGGACGTGAATCAAATGTTCGAGCTGCAATCGCAATCGTAACAACAGCAACAAAATGTGCCTCAGTAATCACGGTGGCAACAACAACCTCAGAAACATAAGACTTCAGCACTACCCTACCAAGTCATGCTACGCCCTCAAAGACAAGATCCAAGCTTTGATCGACATTAGGGTCATTACTATGAAACAGTCCAAGGAAAATAAGGTGGGTATGAACGCAGTGTCAATCAACTTCGGGTTTGTTCCTTTGAATTGGTTTCAGCCCGAAACCATAATGAACGTAGAGGTGAAGACTGTCAATGACAATCCTTACGAACAACGCTAGAAAGGACTTGTGCCACACACAGCCCCAAATAGAGAGATTCTCTGGGTCCATCCCGATCTAATTGAAGATGAACAGTGGGCCAGATCATCATCCACGAAGAAGTCAAAAGGGAGAGAAAAATCTTGTTGCGGAGCCTCAGCTATCCCAAAAAAGGAGAATGAGGAAATCCCGACCTTCTCGCTCTCCGAAGATGAGCAAGAAGTCTTTGCAACCAACGGAGAACCGGTCTTTGCTACCCGAAGTGGAAACGAATACCATTTTAAATATCCGACCGTCTCTGAGCAGTTAGCTAAGCAAGGGGTAACCAAAACCGTTTCCTCTAAGACATTAGCAGAAATGAGAGTGGTCATAATTCACCCGACATCTGTTGACAGAATTAAGCAAAAGATAAAGGAGAAAGAATCCTTACACCAAGAGGATCAGAACCCGAAGCAGTCTCGATTCAATCAACCGATTAAAAGAGATAAACCGGGAAGCTCGAACACTCCACACCGCTTCGACATTATGATGCAGTTAGCCAATATACCGGCCAGAATAACTCTATACAAGTTGCTACGTCTTTTGAAAGACACGAGGGAAGCATTGCAAGAAGCCTTGGCAAATTCTGACATTTTCCTAACTCAGATCAAGCCATCCCCTGAAGAACCGGATTCGTCAGCCCAACATTACAATCTCGCGGCACACCACTTTTCCTATATTTCTTTCACCAAGGAGGACATGCTGACAAAGAATTCAAAGCATGATCAGCCCTTGTACTTCACCGGGCACATTGGCTCTAGTGTTGTCAACCGAATCCAAGTCGACTCGGGTTCCGCTGTTAGTATCATGCCCCTCCGATTGATCTATAATCTCGGAATACCGGCTAGTAAGCTAGCCTTCATAGGCACTACGATCTACGGATTCAATACCAGTAGGTCCAGGCCACTAGGTACAATCCGAGTGAAGTGCCAGATTAGAGACTTGAAGTCGGAAGTCACATGTTATGTGATTAACGCAGAGACTTCCTAACGCCAGTCAACGCGTTGCGACCAAAAAGTCAACGTTCGACGTTCGAAACCCTAGGGTCAACGCCGGTCAACGCGTAACCCTAGGTCAACGCCAGTCAATGCGTTGCGACCAAAAAGTCAACATTCGACTTTCAAAACCCTAGGGTCAACGCCGGTCAACGCGTAACCCTAGGTCAACGACAGTCAACGTGTTGCGACCAAAAAGTCAACATTCGACGTTCGAAACCCTAGGGTCAACGCCGGTCAACGCGTAACCCTAGGTCAATGCCAGTCAACGCATTGCGACCAAGAAGTCAATGTTCAACGTTCGAAACCCTAGGGTCAACGCCGGTCAATGCGTAACCCTAGGTCAACGCCAATCAACGCGTTGCGACCAAAAAAGTCAACGTTCGACGTTCGAAACCTAGGGTCAACGCCGGTCAACGCGTAACCCTAGGTCAACGCCACTCAACGTGTTGGGGCAAAAAGTCAACATACGATGATCTGAAACCCTAAGTCAGTACAGTGTGGCAGAGATAGTCAGTTCAAAGTCAACTCAACGACACGAGCCAAACTCAACTCACTGGTGGTAGACTCGAGACTCCGACGACGGCCAAGCGATAAACGCAGCGCCGGAAGGACTTCGGCTATTCGTCAAAACATTAGATAGACCGAAAATCGAAGGAGCCAAGAGTTGAAGCTAGCTATAGGTCCTTTACGCCAACTGAAGGCTAGACCAATCACATCCAAAGTATTCCAGCCTCTTCTATAAAAGAAACGAGTCTGGAACGCTTTGGAGGGGGTATCTGTAGGCATCGAAAGTTACTTATAGGTCTCCACGAACAGCTCAGTGTTAAGGAACGACGACGAACGTCACTATCTGGTCCACAGGAGTTCGATTGATGTCGGTGAATGCTTGAAGTGAATCGACGAACTACGTAGACTAACAGAATTTTGGAATAACGAAGGTATGGGCTAATCGGGAGCCCCGCGATGTTTACAAAAAGAACAATACCCTTCATGTCTCATTCATTCTACAGATGATCCAACCATCAGAGCTGATAGAACTCCTTGTCGGTTTTCCAACGCACTTCGAACCACTCAAATCTGAGTTCGGACGAAGAAGTTACGGTGGAAACGAACAAACATACAAAAAAAAGCGGCGTCTCAACACTTCGAGGTGTCTCGGCCAAGCGAGACACCCCAAGGTGTCTCGGCCAAGGCCGAGACACCCAAGGGTGTCTCGGCCCAAACCGAGACACCCTAGGGTGTCTTGGAACAAGGGGAGACACCCTAGGGTGTCTCGGATCAAGTGGAGACACCCTAGGGTGTCTCCAACACAGATTTGATTATTTAGGTGGTTTTAACCGCTCGTTATCCCCTCAAGCCTATAAATACAAGCCTTAGGCCTCATTTTTTCAGATCTGGATTTTTAGAGAATTAGCGAAGCCCTGCCGGACTGAAGAGTGATCGAGTTCTTCAACGTAAGAGATCGAGAGTCGTCAGATCTACATCACTCGCATCCAATCCTTAGTATTATCCCGTTGTGATAATTCTAAGAAGAGCAATTATCTCGCTTTTGTCGAGATAAGCGCTTCTGTTTCTAGATCTCCTCGCGGATTGACGAAGCTCTGGACCTGATCTGATTGCCAGGTAGTCTACGGATATCAACATCCCCGTCACAGGCTAAAGACCCACGCAAGCAAGAGACGACGAACGGATCTTGTGTTATTTTCGAGAAAGTTGTAATTTTTCTTCTTTTCTTTTGATTAAGATCTGAATTCTTTGTAAACACTAATATTATAATGAGTTCAGTAATGAAGACAACTTTTACTAAAAACACTCCTCTCTGAAATTCGTGCACCTTCAGTCTTCAATCCGGCAGGGCTTTGCCTAATCTCCAAAATTCCAGATCCCAAAAAATGAGGCTCCGGGGCTTGTATTTATAGGCACGGGACGAATCTGAGTTGGAGACACCCTCGGGTGTCTCAACCAGGGCCGAGACACCTTAGGGTGTCTCGGCCTTGGCCGAGACACCTCGATGTCTCAGTTTAGCCTGAGACGCTCGTTATGCCTGTTTGATTGTTTCCGTCGTAAATTCTTCGTCCGAACTCGGATTTGAATGATTCCAAGTGCGTTGGAAAGCTGACGAGGAGTTCTACAAGTTCCAATGATTAAATCATCCACAGAATAAATGAGACACAAAGGGTATTTTACCGTTTGTGAACGATACGAGGTTCCCGATCGGTTCATATCTTCATCATTCTGAAGTTCCGTTGTTTCACGTAGTTCGTCGGTTTACTTCAAGCGTTCACTGACATCAATCAAGCTTCTGTGAACCATATGGTGACATTCATCGTCATTTCTTAACACTGAGTTGTTCGTGGAGACCTATAGGCAATTTTCGATGCCTACAGATACCCCTTCCAAAGCGTTCCAGACTCGTTTCTTTTGTAAAAGAGACTGGAATACTTTGGATGTGATTGGTCTAACCTTCAGTCGGCGTAAAGGACCTGTAATTAGCTTCGATTCTTGACTCCTTTGATTTTCAGTCTATTCGATGCTTTGACGAATAACTAAAGTCCCTTCGGCGCTGCGTTTATCATCTGGCCGTCGTCGAAGTCTCAAATCTAAAACTAATGAGTTGAGTTTGGCTCGTGTCATTGAGTTGACTTTGAACTGACTATCTCCGTCATGATATATCGACTCGTGTTGACTTTTTTGATCGCAACACGTTGACTGGGGTTGACCTAGAGTTACGCATTGACCGGCGTTGACCCTATGGTTTCGAACATCGTACGTTGACTTTTGGTCGCAACGCGTTGACTGGCGTTGACCTAGGGTTACGTGTTGACCCTAGGATTTCGAACATCGTACATTGACTTTTTAATCGCAACGCGTTGACTGGCGTTGACCTAGGGTTACGCGTTGACCGGCGTTGACTCTACGGTTTCGAACGTCGTACATTGACTTTTTGATCGCAACGCGTTGACCTAGGGTTACGCGTTGACTGGCATTAACCTAGGGTTTCGGATCGCTTGATGTTGACACAGTTTATACTCGTACGTTTACTGGAGTATACACAGTTTAAGCTCTTAAGGTATTGGAGCATGGTGGTCCTAAGTGTCGGGGTTGCAAGACCAACTGTTAAAGCTGATTCATCTGCATGTATAGATCTTATCCTGAAGTTGTTGGATGCTCAAGTCACGAGACCAACTAATGGAGCTGGTGCGTCAATGACTCGCATTTATAGAATTTTTAGCAAATCCTCAGCCATCAACGGGTTTGATGAGCCTTTACCGACTACCGTTTGAGTCGGGCTAGCATGCGGATTATTTAAGTCCATTCTGCATGTGACCTTAAGCTAGAAGAGTTAACCCTTTTAGCGCTACGATGTTGAATACGTAGACTTCGTCTTTCTCCTGTGAAAAGACTAAACAGCAACGTGTATCAGACGTTGACTTAGGATTTTTGGCAAATCCTCAGCCATCAACGGATTTGATATGCCTTTACCGACTATCGTTTGAGTCGGGCTAGCAAGCGGATTGTTGAAATCCATTCCGAATGTAACATTGTGCTAAAGAAATGAACTCCCTTAGACTTGATGCTACGACTTCGAATACGTAGACTTCGCCATTGTTACGGGAATAGGCTACCCGGCAACGCGTGTTAGGCGTTGACTTATCCTTACTTAGGATTCAGGATAAAAGTCCTCAGACTCGGATTCTGGTGTCTTCTTCAATCGGTAAGAGACTAAACCGGCAACGCGTATTAGGCGTTAGCTTATCCCTTCTTAGGCTTCGGGATAAAATTCCCCGTGCGTGTGAAGCACGGATTTTGGCGTTATTAATAACAACCTGCCACAATATTGAATATGTGGGCTTTTGTCCTTTTTACAGTTAAGGACTATCCGGCAACGCGTATTAGGCGTTGACTTATCCCTTCTTAGGATTTGGGATAAAATTCCCCGGATTTAAATTCTGGTGTCTTTTTCAATCGGTGAAAGACTAATCCGGCAACGTGTGTTAGACATAGGCTTATCTCTATTTAGGAGTCGAGATAAAGTTCCCCGTGCATGGAATGTACGGATTTAAAGTTGAGAATCGTGTCTTTTCTCAGGGTAAAGACGAACCCAAAATGAAAGAGGAAGAATTTTATATTCTATCTCCCGGCACCAAAGAGGAAGAATTTTATATTCTATCTTCAGTTGGAAAGGAAACTCGAAGTGGGATCTCTACCCCCAGAATCCAGAAAGATGAAACTAAGAGTGGGATCTCCACTCCGAGAATCGGAAAGATTCAAACGACCCTAACTTTTATAAAATTGGTTGTTTGATCCAAAAAGAGTCCCTCATTTATTGAGGAAAAAGTCCAATTTTGACCCTAACTTTTATAGGTTTGGTGGAAAAAGGAACAAAGACAAACTTTCGTTTATCGAAAAGGGATGACTCAGTCTTAGTCCTAACTATCTGTAGGTTTGACTAAATGAGATTGGGAACAATCCTAACTTTTATAGGTTTGATTGCTCAATTTTTGAAAGTGGACCTCTCGTTCATGGAAGGAATCGAGAGGAGAATCTGGTTGTGGCCCTAACTTTTATAGGTTTGACCAAGGAAGCAGTGGAAGTGGGAGGTTTGAGACGATCTTACCTTTTATAGGCTTGATCGTTCAATTTGAAAGTGGACCTCTCGTTCATGGAAGGAATCGAGAGGAGAATCTGGTTGTGGCCCTAACTTTTATAGGTTTGACCAAGGAAGCAGTGGAAGTGGGAGGTTTGAGACGATCTTACCTTTTATAGGCTTGATCGTTCAATTTGAAAGTGGACCTCTTGTTTATGGAAGGAATCGAGAGGGGACTTTGGTTGTGGCCCTAACTATAGGAAGGTTTGACTAGGTAGACAGTGAGAGTGGGAATACAAATCATAGTGGGGGTTTAGTGTTTATCACTTTGTTCATAATTATTAGGTTATCCCTAAGAAAATTACATATAGCATTCTTCTGGGAATTTCCCATTACATGAATCATCCACCCCCAGCTTCCTTCTGACTTTGTACTGCGTTACATGACCGGGTTATCCTTAAGAATATTAGCGTAACATTCTCCAGGAACTTCCCATTAATAGTAGGAAACAGTTTAGACTCATATACCTATTGGAGTATTAGGGAGAAGTTTAACCTCATATACCGATTGGAGGAGTAAGAAGCAGTTTATACTCGTATACTCTTCGGAGTCTAGGAAGGAGCAGTTTATACTCTTATACTTATCGGAGTGTTGCCGTTCTCATTTGGTTTATCCTAGCGTTATGACGTTGGCTTCAACCAAGGTTTGGATGATATTTTTTAAAGTAAAGCAAGCCTTAGTGGGATGAAGAATCCTCCTATGGTACGCGCAGTACTTCGGATCCGCAGTACCGTCAGCCTCCTCCTGATTTGTGATGGGTGGCAGCTTGATCTTGTTGTTTTCAAGAAGGGTCTCGAAGAAGGCTGGAATGTCCTCGTCCTTGAATGAGTACTCTTTTTGGAGCCTCGAATCCGAAGTCTTCTGCTGTCTTCGGGGATGCTGTTGCGACGTCTGATTAACATCAATAATCGTTGTAAGTGCCTTCCATTCCTCATGGGAAATGAGACTCAGATTCAGAGGGTTAGCCATCGGTTGGCTTCTTTCGACCTTCCTCCTTCTGAGGAAGCGTTCGGCCTGCTCTCCACGCACCTTCAACTCTTTCCAGGTATTGAGCGGCTCTACTCCCATAACGTCCAAGATGTTAATGGACAAGTTGTTATGACAAGTTTGCAAGATGAATTCCTCTATGACGGGATCCTTGCAGTTCATTGCCTGATTGCGGAAGCGTTTGATGAAGGTATCCACCGACTTTCCGTCTTTTTGTTTCTCATCAAAGAGTGTCCTGATCGATACTTCGACGTCATCATCGAAGAAATGAGCGAGGAACATGCTCTCCAGGTCCTCCCAGCTGTTGATGCTTCCGGGCTTGAGACGGCGGTACCAATCGAAGGCGAGCCCACGAAGGGTGCCAACAAATGACCAGACCATCAGAGGCTCGTTGCCAGAGATCACTCCCAAATGGTACTTGAAATAGATCAGGTGCTGAGTGGGGAACCCTTCCCGTCAAACGGCGTGAAGTTGATCAGGTAGAACTTCGCCGGATACGGGATCGATTCCTATTCTTTTGGGTAAGGATACGGAATTCCGGTCTTCTTCACCTCTCGAGCAGACATTAGGGCATCAATTTTGCTTTCGAGATCCTTTATCTTTTCGGCCTCATCTATATCCTGTTTTGGACAATTTTCGAGAGGAATAATGTGGCCACCCCCAGTGTTATCATTATTGGTGGGTCCACCCTCAGCATCGTTATTTTTAGTGGGGCCACCCCCAGCATTGTGTTCATCCACATATGAATCGCTACCTGCTTGGTTAGCAGTGCTGCGACGGCTAGATTTACCTAGCTGATTCGACAAAGCTCGAATTTGTTGGTCGTGCATTTGTCTCATCTCCTGCATAGCCATTTCCATCTCAATCTTGAATGCCTCTTTCTGCTTGGCTAAGGCTTCCTCAACCATTTTGGTTACTTCTTCGGTATTAATCATAAACACTTCACGGGATTATCCCGGACTGGATACTGTATTATCAGAAGCGATTACCGAGTTAGCATCCGATGCTTCATCATCCGAGGATAACCCTCTCTGCATTCTCTGATAATCCTTTTGTCTAATAGTTCCTGATCGTAACCGGGTTATACGATGCGATACAAGCGGATCAGAGCTAGAAAATCGAATCGATTTTCCCTTATCAACTATATTGATGGTAACCTCTGGGGGTTCGTCACCTTGAACGACCGATCGTTTCTTACGGAGACGCTTTTGCTTGGACTTAGCCTTTCCGTTGGAGATTCTCTCAAATATCGAGACCCTCTGCGGAGCGGTCTTGGGGCAGTTACACGCTGATAATACTACCATGATAATTTTGATACACGGACAGTGAGAGTCCGCTTCCCGGGTACTTCTCTTTCGAGATTTATTCGTACTTTGATACACGGACAGTGAGAGTCCGCTTCCCGGGTACTTCTCTTTCGAGATTTATTCGTACCCCAGCCCGATAGTACAACTCATCGACGTTGCGGTCGGAGTAACCTATCGGCTGTTTACATAGATTCTCAGGTATAACGCGTTCGTCTGTCTGACGTGTTTTCCTCTGAGTAAACATTGCCTTGTTGGCATCTACAGGAGTCACACGTTTGGAATCACACCTTTGTGAGGGTAAAACCTTAACGGGCTCCTGGTTTTCTGCACGCACCCCTAAGCGGGCCGTTGTAGAAATTAATTTGTTAGGAGGTCGCGTACGACCCCCAGTCCAGATGTTTGCTCGATGTTCCTTCAACGGTCTCAAGCTCTCCTTAACAGGCATTTTTTCTCGATCCTCGGGTAGAGAACCGATGCGATCCTTCAATGGGACTCTAGATTCGGAGAGACCTACGCTATCATAGGGCTTCACCAGAAGTGCGGGAGCAGGATCTGAAGTTGACGAAGGACGGAGAGCAACGTCGCCTGCTTTTGCCTTAGGCGCTAATTTGGCTTTTGGCACCCAAACTTATTTGGATCTTGGCGATTTCTTAACTACCTCTTCCTTTTGCATTTCCTGTGCTTTTCGTACAAGGGTCCGGGCATGCGCAAGCAAGGCGTAACGCTTCTGGATTTACTCCTCGAGAGTAGAGCGTGTTCTTTTGACACGAACCCATTCGTTAATTGGAGATCGAGAGGAGGATTTCGATGCTGGTCGTGGTGACAGATTAGCCACTTGGCGCTTTCTGAACTCCAGATCTACTTGGTAATGGAGTCCATCCACCTGATCCAAAGCCTTGGCGAATTGGCGCGCGAGGCGTTGGCTTTTCCTTTGGCGTGCTCTCTTTGATAGAGTTGGCGTGCCTTCAACAGTCGGCTCCTTGATCGCGAAGGAGTTCAGATCTGTAGATCTGGTCTCATTAAATGCCGACGGATCGTTGCAAGGTGCAACTGTAGCAACGACGACATGGAGATCAACTTCCTGGGTCTTCAGATCTGGAGACCGACGGATCTTCTGGGAGGAGGAGCTCTTCCTGTGCTTATAAGGAGGAGCAGATCTGGAGGAGGAGGAGGAGATGTACTCTTCAAATTTCTGCTGGTCGAATTCGTATTCAACCTTTTCAGCCACCGGGATCTTGATCGTCGGCTGCGGCACGACAGCTGCGGCAGTGAAGCTGTTGGCTCCCACTGTGGTCGCCAGTTTGTTTGCGGTGAAAGTTATTGTTTTTATTGCTATCGAATCTATTACAACTTTAGTCGTTACAATAAACTCGAATGAAATAAAAAGGTTGATCTTTTTATAAGATCTCCTTACACAATGAAAATAAAAAGTTTACAACTTTATCAAACAAACGCAGAGATCGTTTATCGGTCTTCTGCTTGTGTAGGATCTTTGCCTGTGCCGGGGTTTATCCGTGGACCACCGTCATTCAGATCTGATTGCTAAAAAATTGGGCAGAGTTTCGTCTATCCGCGAAGGGATCGAGAAACCGTAGCTCTTATCTCGGCGAAGCGAGATAATCACTCTTCTTAAGATTATCGCAACGGGATAATCTTAAGGAACGGATCCGAGAAACTGTAGATCTGACGAATCTCTCTCTCTTACGTTGAAGAACTCGATCCGATCTCTCCTCCTCCTCTCTGAAATTCGTGCACCTTCAGTCTTCAATCCGGCAGGGCTTCGCCTAATCTCCAAAATTCCAGATCCCAAAAAATGAGGCTCCGGGGCTTGTATTTATAGGCACGGGACGAATCTGAGTTGGAGACACCCTCGGGTGTCTCAACCAGGGCCGAGACACCCAAGGGTGTCTCGGCCTTGGCCGAGACACCTCGGGTGTCTCAGTTTAGCCTGAGACGCTCGTTATGCCTGTTTGATTATTTCCGCCGTAAATTCTTCGTCCGAACTCGGATTTGAGTGATTCCAAGTACGTTGGAAAGCTGACGAGGAGTTCTACAAGTTCCAATGATTAAATCATCCGCAGAATAAATGAGACACGAAGGGTATTTCACCGTTTGTGAACGATACGAGGTTCCCGATCGGTTCATATCTTCATCATTCCAAAGTTCTGTTGTTTCACGTAGTTCGTCGGTTTACTTCAAGCGTTCACCAACATCAATCAAGCTTCTGTGAACCAGATTTCGTCGGTTTACTTCAAGCGTTCACCAACATCAATCAAGCTTCTGTGAACCAGATGGTGATGTTCATCGTCATTTCTTAACACTAAGCTGTTCGTGGCAGATGGTGATGTTCATCGTCATTTCTTAACACTAAGCTGTTCGTGGAGACCTATAGGTAATTTTCGATACCTACACATATCATATAAGTTATAAGGTTATCATGTACTGAATATATATCTCAACATGTTTTACATTCTGTATTTTAAATTTTGAGTTTTGTTATTATCAAAAGGAGGAGATTGTTAGAACGTTGTTTGGAATGTAACATTGTTTGTGCAATATCTCTTGTTTGATAAATAATAAATTCTCATTTGCTAGTGATATGTTTTTGAGATGATATATTTTAGATATAAACAGATACGAACGAGTTATGTCAAAATAATGTAAAAATCAACACAAATATTGATTTCAGCCTTTGAACCATTGATGTTCACAAAGCACCATTGATTATCGAGTCTAGTCATCAATGGACTACCGGAAATAATAAAAAAATAAAAATTTGAAATTGAACCATCAAAGATATACGGTCAACCATCAATGATTGCAAGAACTATTAATGGACTATAGTCAACAATCACTAAAATCCAAAAGGCGGAACTTGCACAATTGATGGACTACAGACAACCATCGATGATCGTGATCAACCATTCGAGGTCGCTACGAGTTTTGGCAGATTTCTAGATTTAATCTCAATCGTCCATTGACCCCTTCGATTTCTAATTTGGACTCTGATTTGGGTATCTCTTTCTTGTCTTATCAAGGCCTATATAAGAGGAGATAGGGATCATAATAGAGAAGAAAGAGAACAAAGAAAAAGGAGAGATCTATGCTAGGGTATTGTGAGAGAATTTGATTTGAGAATTTAAATCCCAGAGCTTTGTTCAACTTCTTCTCGTTCTGCACAACATCAAAGGATTATTTTCAGCAATAAGAAGTGTCCCTTTCATTCATCTATGACATCGCTTCTTTACACATCTTCAACCTCAACGTTTTGGAGAGTGATTTATTTATAAGGCTGTATGATCTTTTTATTTTCACTTTAGTTATTTTTTAAGTTGGTTTTATATTTTAAACTTGTGAGTTTGACGGTGTACTCAGGATAGTGTAATTGAGGTTGGCATACTCAATCCAGGTGAATTGAGGGTGGCTAGCTAGGACTAGGTTTTTCTGGTCATTATGAGGAGTTGGGAATTTCAATTAGCTTGGAGTGGATTTCAAGGTCCTGTCTATAAAGCCAATTGAATTTGGTTGTGATTTAGAAGAACTCTGATCCTAGTGAAGAAGGCTCTTTGTGAGAAGAAAGAGTGGACATAAGATTTTAATTTGATCCACTATAAAAATCTCATGCATTCCTGTGTTGGTTGCTTTCATCTTTTCATATATTTTATTTCCGCTTCATATTCTGAGTTTAGTCAAAAAAATTATAGCAATCCTATTTCCCCTCCCATCCCCCTAGTCTTGAATCCCAGTTCCAACAAGTAGCGTCAGAGTCTCGTTACCCATCTTTATATATCATAACCTAGGGTAGAGATGTTAAATTGTATCATCGTTGTAGCTTTTTCTTAAGAATAAGCTCTCAACCAACTCCCACTTTTTGATGGCACAAATTACACATATTAGAAAGTATGTATTAAAATTTATCTGTTGTCATTTTGGGAATGTGTAAAATTTGGGTGGATATAAGGAACCTACTACTGAGGTAGATGGTGTTATAGTTATTCTACTTAAGGATAAGTGGATGCTACAGATTAAACAAATTCATTCTCATAATTCAAAAGCCATGAATGTTTAATATTGCTCTCTTGCTACTGAAGAATTTAACCGTATTTCTAATTATACTATTGTGCAAAAAAATTTGGAAAACACTTTAAGTCACATACGAAGGAACTTCATCGGTGAAGGAGGCAAAGCTAGCAATGATGGTAAGCAAATATGAGAATTTCAAGATGAATGCATCAGAAAGCATTTGGGAATTGTTTACACGATTCACCAATATCATGAAAAAGTTAAAAGCTTTAGGGAAGGAGTATGACAATAAGGAGTTATGCAGCAAAATACTCCATTCTCTATCTTGGGATTGGGAACCAAAGGTAACAGCTATAATAGAATTCAAAAATTTTCTAAACTTTCACTTGATGATCTCGTAGGCAATCTCATCATGTATGAAGTCCAATTGAAAGAGAGAGCAGAAGTCTGAAAAGATGATTCAAAGAAAAAGACGTTAGCCTTTATAGCAAAAAGGGAGAAATCCCAATCAAAGAAGAAGAAGGAGTCAGGCTCGAGCTCTGAAGACAATGATGACAGAATTTTTAAAGGCTATAAATCTTTCCTTAAGTCAAAGGATGGTAAAAGTTCTTGCATTACAAATGGGACCACTATACAAGCAAGGTAAATAAATATAATTCTAGTGACTTTGATACTAAATTAATTTATTTTCGACGAAGGAAACCTGGCCACCTGAAGAAGAATTGCCCATTGAACCAAAATGACTATAAAGGGAAGGGCAAAAGTTCTAAAATGACTAATTGGGAGGATTCAGAGAGTAGTACGAGCGATGATGATAAAAGAGCATGCATATGAATTATGGGAAGAGGCAAATTATTTTCAGATTCAGATCAGAGTAGCGCAAGTGGTTCTAGTGGTGAGTACTCTGATGAAAAGGTATATCCTTCTTATGATAAGCTTTATTCTAAGTATGAAGAGATGTTAATTCATTTAGAAAATATTGCTCATAGATATGAAGAAACTAAAAAGAAGAATACAAACTTGAAGAAAAAAAATAAACTTTTGTCAAGTAAGTTGAATTTTTCTCTTCAAATTTGAATTCAGTTGATACAACCTCTTTTGGATGCATACAATGTTTTGAATTACAAAATCAAATTTCTTGTTTATCTATGCAACTTGAAAATAATCTATGTGAAATGCTAAGATAAATGAGTTATATTGTGATTTGTCATTAGAACAAATTAAGTTTGAAACTCGATGCACTACAATTATTTTCGAAAATGAAAAACTTAAGTCCAACATTAGTGATTTGGAAAAGGCCATGAAGAATTTTTCATCGGGTTCAAAATGTATTAACATGGTCCTTTCCAATGAACGATTTTTAAAAGCTAAAACTGGACTTGCTTATTCATATTCTTGTATCTCAGTTCTAGCACATGTGATATTTGTTTATACAAAGATTGAGACTTAGAAAATTAAGAGAGAGAATAAAAAGAGAATATGTTGCCTACCATATAGTTATGTGCTACCTGATAGAGATGATAAAATATGGAGAACACATATTACTATATTTGACAAAAGAAGTCGGTGCTTTATGCTGTTGAAAAATAGAAGGCATGCTACCCAAGAAGTCAGTGCTATATGCTATCGACAAATAGAAAGCATGCAATCCTTACTTATTTACACAAACAATATAATTATTTGCAAATGTCACTATGACTTGGTCATAGTTCAGGTGTCAAACTAGACTTTGAATAATGATAAGTATGATAACAAAGTTAAAATATAAATCACTTGGAAGTACATAGTTGATCCATAAACTGATCATACAATTGCTGGAAATTGTACAACAGATAAAAGCATGTTAAATTGCTAGTTAATGGAAACCCGTTAATAAATATCTGCCTTTATAATAAATATCAAAGAGTCTCTCTAGTTGAATGTAGCATCAGGTTTTTGACCATAAGAAAATAACTTTCCTCCGGAAACATTGGGTGAAAATTTTGGAAAATAATTGGTCTTTTGACCTGAATTTCCAAAAAAATACTTTGAACAGGAGCAATTAATAATCATGGCACCAGAAATTTACCACACTGAACATAAATTTTCCTAAAAAATATATTGAAAATAATTGGTCCTTGCACTTCAGAAATACCATTTCCTTGGATATTTCTTGCATTTTCAGAAAACATATACAACTTCAAACTGATCAGCTTACTTCTTCAGTATATATAGAAAAATACATTAATGAACAGAAACATCCCTTGCAATACATTAATACTTTTATAGACGTGTTAAAAATACTTTCATAGACGTGTTAAAAATACTTTCCTTGGTCTCTCATAGAAGATAACATAATTCCAAACTGATCATATTGCCTTTCTTTTTTTTGGATCATTCTGTTAATTCAAATTGAATACAAAAACACATAACACATCAACATCCGTTTCAAAACACAGAAACTATGCTACATATCGTCTAACTTTTGAAGAACGGTGTGCAACCTTAACATGAGCACCATTACGCCTTAAAGGAAGCGGTAGCGGGTGAGACACAGAATCCTGACCCCTGTTACAACCCCATGACGACTTTGATGACTCTTTCACTTCCATTTCTTCAACTTGCTCAAGAACCTCCACGACTTCTCTCATTGAAGGCCTCGCCTTTCTATCATAAGAAAGACACCTCAATATAAGCTGAGACACTTGAAGAGCTCCTTTCGACGGATATTGTCCCTTGAGGTTAGGATCCATAACACGAGTGAGTTTTATGTAATTCGATAAGTATGGCTTAGCCCAGTCAACTAAGTATTGCTTTCCGTTTGATCGAATTGGATCGAATGCTCGTTTACCGGAAAGAATCTCAAGTAGTACTACTCCAAAGCTGTACACATCACTCTTCACGTACAAGTGTCCTAGGGATTGATGATACAGTGGATAAAGATTTAGTCCATAGAGAATTATATGTACATATACATATATACTAGAGTTAATTGCTTAGTTAATTGTAGATAGAACCTCCTTAAGATTGTTCGTATTGAAATTATTGTCCTTGTAGTTTCATTATAACAGATCAACACCCTGGGCTAAACTTTTTCAACTTTTCTATCCTTGGTGAAATTTTGGTAGATAATGCTTCTAGGTGAAATTAGTGAGTCTGAGGGTAAAAAGAGTAAAAAAGAAAATTAACCCAGGGGCCTTATTTCCAACAATGAAAGTACAAAGTAGTAAGTTTAAAACAACAATACTATATAGGGTCTACGAATTAACCCTATATATACTATGTAGTATGTACTAACCTGTGGCTACATATTCTGGGGCGGCATATCCATAGGTACCCTTAAGTTTGGTGATTACATGAGAGGCTTCATCAGTTGGCCCATTTTTCGCCAAACCGAAATCAGATAGCTTGGCATTGTAACCCTAATGAAGAGATCAAGAACTTATGCATTTTTTGATTAACGCATTGAAAGTATAATTTTTGTGAACATAGAGTCAAACCGAATCAAGTAGGATGTTTGAGGTTTTGAAATTGCGGTAGATGACTTGTTTATCTAAATTGTGTAAGAATGCAAGTCCTTGAGCTGCATTGATGGCTATTTTCAGCCGTGTGCTCCAAGAGAGCAACTTAAACCCTTTTCCGCCTGCACAAAAATTCATAATTATTATCATTGTTGCTGTTGTTGTTGTTGATTAAAGCACAAGTGGAATTATGAATTCTTCTGTTAGTCCAAATATCTGAATTTCACCCCTTAAGATACTTTATCAGCTGGCATATTACAATGCTAGGTACCTTTAAAATTAAGCTTTCTGTCCATGTTCTTGATATTTACGTATGTATCAAATATATCAGGACAAATTTCTTAGAAACTTGGTGCATTTCAAAGAATGTGTATCTTTTTTTTGACCAATGCCTATGGTTAACTAGGAACAAGAAAACATGCAACTTTTTTTTGGTTATCAACAGTAAGAAATCAAAAATTACATGCTCAAAACTCACTTGCAAATAGGTGTTTCTCTAAGCTTCCCAGTTGCATAAATTCATATACAAGAACAAGCTCTCTGTCCTTTCTGCAACATCCTAAGAGTTTAACCACATTTGGGTGTGAAAGCTTCCCCGAAAACCTAATTTCAGACTGAAATGCAAGAAAAAAATAAATAAATAAAAACAAATTACTGTTCAGTAAACAAGCAAACTTAAGCAATCATTATTTATAGTTTCGAGAGTACTTCATGAAGTTAATTTCATTGTATCAGTATTACAAAGTTTTGATGAAGGTTGAGGGTTATAATTTGTTCTCAAAGATGCTTCAACATGGTGAGAGTACATTTGAGGGACTGAAACTGAACTCATGGAGCAATATGAGTGTTATAATATGCTTTTAAATACCTATCCACTAGGATTTGAAGCTAAAATACTCCAATTCCTCTATGCCAAAACATCAAAATTATGCTGCAGAAATATAAGATGGTACCAATGTAATACGTACAGGTCTAGATCCTACTACTCACAAATTTAAATTAGTGTTGTGCGAGTCTAGATTTCAGCGCATGAAAAATGACTTGATCTGTAGAGACATCTTAGATTGTACGATTGTATACCTCAGCCCTCGTCACAACCTTACAGTTCTAGTGCAGTGCAAAAGACTTTAAAAATATTAATGTGTCTGTACACTCACCAGCCATTCCTCCAACCCTTGCATATTCTCCAAATAGTATCTTTTCACAGCGATCGGCATCCCATTGCCACTGATTGCAGGGTTCAGAGTGTTTTTATCCACCCATCCTTTGAATACTTTGCCAAACTCTCCTTCACCAATAATTGCTTGGGGCTTAAAATTCTCGGTAGCCATCTTGAGCTCTGCTAATGAGTACACTCTTAGGTTCCCAGCTTGAAGATTTTGATCTACTGGCCGAACCTTTTCTCTACTTGTAGACTTTCCCGCAGGCTGATCAGTAGTTCTTTGGTTGCTAGCCTTTGAAGTTGAAGGTTCTGTAGACCAAGTCTCAGTAATGAATTCATCCCATAACCAAACGAAAGGAAACATCAAAAATGCAATGCAAACTGAGTTTCTATCACAAAACATGAATGATAACTTGCCCATATCTTGTTTCATTCAAATTTTGTAGTAAAATACAAATAATTACAAAAAAGGTTAAACCAAATTACAAAATACCTGGAGAACTTCTACACAGCTTGGTGTTGGGAGGGCTCAAAGATTTCCTAGAAAAGCCCATGCAGTTCCCCATTTCCCTTGTTTTCCCCCTTATATCCCTTTCTCTCTCAAGTACAATCTCTATTTGCTTTTAATGCCCCCTCTTCATTCTCTTTGGTCTTTAGTCACAGACAACCTATACTCATTCAAGTTGAGCCAACTGGTCATTTAGACAATCCTCTGTGGGGCTCATCTCAGCTTGCAATCTTTCACACCAATCATCTAACTGAAATTGAACTTATTAAGCCATTTACGTAAGATTGTGGTCCTAGTCTGCTAAAGGGAGAGATGGATGGAAAATGATGGTGGCTGTATGAGACAAAAGAACCGATC
The DNA here is from genome assembly GCF_001876935.1 of Asparagus officinalis. NCBI lineage: Eukaryota > Viridiplantae > Streptophyta > Magnoliopsida > Asparagales > Asparagaceae > Asparagus > Asparagus officinalis. Next base: position 85,177,749 of record NC_033800.1, read on the forward strand.
CATGTCAATAAATTGAAAAATTATCCAATAGTTTATGTTCACTTGACAACGCACTACTTTAGTGGTTATTCTTTTTGACCACGAACTGTCAAACGAATGTTGTATGCTATTCGCTACATAGTTTCTCTAGAAGACGAGAGAACTGATCGACAAAGAAGACCAAGCATTAGTTGAAAGAGATAAACATAATGATTATAGATTAAAAAAAATTCAAAGTCAGGAGAGACTTGACTTTGAGTTACCAACCAACTTGCCAAAAAACTATTTATACCAAAGAATCAATGCAACATTATAGAACTAATCTAGACTCAAAAACTTAATTACTTGCCTCTTAGACTACACAGCTACCACTTGTCTCATATCACTAATAACTCTCAACAACCCATATATCTTTCAAATACTTTTGTAGTTGAAACATATCAAAAATTAGGATATATATAGATCGTAATTGATGTGGTTCATAGTACACATGAATTGGTTTCCAAAAGAAAGAATAAATTTCAGATTGGTTAGGGTAAAAGATTTATTAATATGATGAGAAGATGGGAGGTAGTCAGTGGTTTAAAAATTAAGAAAGGTTAAAGATCCAACAAAGATGAGTTCAAAGACTTGATCAACAACAGTACAACTATTGAAATGATTTTATTTGAATTTATTGACTTCAAAATTCAAGAAAGACTTGATCAACAACAGTACAACTATTGAAATGATTTTATTTGAATTTATTGACTTCAAAATTCAAGTCTCAGAAAGAAAGAAACAGAATGGAATGCTGTCTGGCTGCTGGAACTTATAGAAAAAAATATGCATAGTGTCCACGGATTTTCAAGGGGACATTTCATTTGCTACTATATAATTGGTTTACAGTCTAAAAAAACCATCAATAACTATTTGCAAATATGATGACCAAATACGAAGCATTGGCATACTTAAGAAATCATAATATAATGCATCAATTTCACCTTGATAGTTCATAAAATCTTAATGAAGCAAAGATAACATGGAGAAGACATGATTACATAATCAGTTTAATGAGATGTTTATGTCAGGCGCCTAATATTCCAAACCCACCGAAAGAAGCAGCAGCCATTTTTTGACTTTGGATAAAGGAGCAGGCCCCACATCATTATTATAATGTAAATGCATAGTAATTTATTATTATTTTATTATGCATAGTGTTTTTCTGAAAACTATAAATAGGACTCCAAATCCTTAAGGAAATCTCATCCCAGAAACAACTTCTTATATAGAAGAGTGTGAGAGAAAAAATAGAGAGAGTATCTCCTTAGAAAGAGAGATTGTAACTCCAGAGTTTTCTCCTCATAGTGAATTCTTCTATCCTTGCCCGTGGACGTAGGCAATCAAGTGCCGAACCATGTAAATCTGTGTGTCTAACATTTTATATCTACTTTTGACACGAGTCGCCGTGCGAGCACACTTTGGTCGCGGAATTACCAAAAGGTGGGTTGAGAAGAGGATGACCAAACACAATAACAATTCAGTATAAGGCGAAGGAAAATACCTTCTCTAGATTATGAAGAACAAAAGATTACAATCTCTCCCTCACAATCTCACTAGAATCGAGAACAACCTCTCAACTCTCTCTCTAAACCCTAATACAATTATTAGAATTTCTCTTGATCACTTCTCTTTGAGATCTGATTGTTTAGAACCCTAAAACAATCCTATTTATAGATGTGCAAACGTGGATGGTAATCTTGTAAATAAATAAGCCCAAAAGAATAAGGAATCCCTGTCAAAACAGAATCCAAAACGAAACAGGAAACTCAGAAATCGCGATCCGGTCGACCGCTAGGCTTGGTCCGGTCGACCTGCCAGAGAGTTTTCTCAAACCCTGCACCGTGCAGGTTTTCCGGTCGATCGGCATGTGTGCTGTGGTCGACCGGCCAGAGATCTGTCAGTTACCCTGTTCTTTTGCACGTTTCGCTTCTGCTGACTTCTTCCACCGCCTTCTTTGGATCCATCCATGCTTCTATTCCCAAAATATGAGAATCTCCTATCCTCAAGCTCCCATGAGGATCGCTAAGCTCCTGAAGAGAAGATACACCCGTATCATGGGTCCCCCCTTTAGGAACTTGAAGTCCCGTTCAAGTTAAAACTGAAACTGAGGGAACTCGCGAGCCCCTCCTCCTTTTCTGAACCACCTGGCCTTGCTAGAAATCTGATCTCGACGTCCGATCGGAAATAACTCATTCATCCCGCATCTCGTCGTAGTCACTTCTTGTTCCAAGTTGCAATCCTTAATCGATGGCTTTTCTGGAAGTCTAATGCACAGCGAGACAAACTTCTTGCTTGCATTCACTAACCTCTTCGCTCGCGTCACCGTTCCCAAGCTTGTCTCCCTCGGAAGAGATACCGAACGAAATATGAACTTTTCACCACCCTTGGTGAATGTATACTTCTGAGCCCGCCTCTCGTAGATCGCATATCTATCCCATAAGTACGGATTACCCAGTATAATCTGACAAACATCCAATGGAACTACGTCGCATGTGACCTCGTCAATATACGACTCATGGAGTGCAAATCTTACAGTGCATCGATCAACTACACTTAGCTTTTCCTCCTTCTGAATCCACCCCAATGGATAGGGCTTCGGATGCTTGACCGTCTTCAGACTCAGCTTCTGAACCAAGGCTTCGGATATCAAATTCTTCTTGCTACCCGGATCAACTATGGTATCAACCAAACTGGTCTTCACTTGAAACTTAAGAACAAAGAGCTGCTCTCTCGGGTCGTCGTCCTCTTTCGTGGCCTGTTTTCCCGTCATAAGATTGAGACTGCTATTAGGCTCTGTCATCCCCGGGACTTCTTTCGGACCTTGAGCTATCATATATGTCTTTTTCTCCTCCTTCTTCTTCAACCCTCTTGGCTTGAGATGAGGATACTTCTCCCAGCACCGATCAGCTTCGTGCCCTGTCTTCTCGCAGTGACTACAAATCAGCCCCGCTTTCCCTGGATCACCCTTCTTCTTCTCCTCCTTAAACTGAGAACCACTATACTCGCCTCCAACTTGCTTTGCATCCCCCTTTGCTTCGTTGCTCTTCTTTTGCTTGCCCTCAATGGCAATGGCCTTCACGCTCGCATCTGCAATAGTCTCGACCGTGAATAACCTCATCTCCTTCCGGATGTAATCGCTCAATCCCGCCATATACTTCATAAACACAGAATATTCCTCTGTCGCAATGTTGAGGACCATCGCCTGCTGCTGGAACTCCGTAGTGTATTCTTAAACGGTTTGATTGACCCTTTGGCGTAAGCCATACCACTTGTACCAACGCTCCTCAAGGAATCCCACCGGATAGAACTGTTTCCTAAGTAGCTCCTTGAACTTGTTCCACGACACCGCCTTCTTCTCCTGCTTGTAATAGGATTTCCACCACGTCAACGCATGTCCTGAAAGCTTCAAAGTCGCGAACACAATCTTCTCTTTTGACGAATAGCCATAAAGAGTAAAATACGTCTCCATCCGCTCGATCCAGTCATCAAGCCTCTCGACGTCAACACTCCCATCATAAATAGGAATATCCACTCTGAAATCAATCTTCAGATTCTGGTAAGAATTCTTACCCCTTGATGCGGTGCAGCCTTGACGATCTCGTCCTCCTCGTCGGAGCCTGAAAGCTCGCTCTCTCCACCGGACTCTATAGGTTTCTTCTTAGACCTAGAAGAAGATTCCCCCTTTTCGTTCACTCCTTGGATGAGACCGACGAGTTTTGTGAGCGTCGACCCTATCGTCTCGATCTGCTTCTCTAATGCATCAATCCTCACTGAATTATCTCCTTCAGCCATCTTCTCATTCCTTAAATCCTGGACTCCTTCCAATAAAATAAGGATATCGCCAAGCTTCTTGTATGAGGACCGAGTAAGGACCATACACAGGATGCCCCTTCACCGGATCTGATGCTCTGATACCAACTTGATACGAGTCGCCGTGCGAGCACCCTTTGATCGCGGAATTACCAAAAGGTGGGTTGAGAAGAGGATGACCAAACACAATAACAATTCAGTATAAGGCGAAGGAAAATACCTTCTCTAGATTATGAAGAACAAAAGATTACAATCTCTCCCTCACAATCTCACTAGAATCGAGAACAACCTCTCAACTCTCTCTCTAAACCCTAATACAATTATTAGAATTTCTCTTGATCACTTCTCTCTGAGATCTGATTGTTTAGAATCCTAAAACAATCCTATTTATAGATGTGCAAACGTGGATGGCAATCTTATAAATTAACAAGCCCAAAAGAATAAGGAATCCCTGTTAAAACAGAATCCAAAACGAAACAGAAAACCCAGAAATCGCGATCCGATCGACCGCCAGGCTTGGTCCGGTCGACCGGCCAGAGAGTTTTCTCAAACCCTGCACCGTGCAGGTTTTCCGGTCGACCGACATGTGTGCTGCGGTCGACCGGCCAGAGATCTGCCAGTTACCCTGTTCTTTTGCACGTTTCGCTTCTGCTGACTTCTTCCACCGCCTTCTTTGGCTCCATCCATGCTTCTATTCCCAAGATATGAGAATCACCTATCCTCAAGCTCTCATGAGGATCGCTAAGCTCCTGAAGAGAAGATACACCTGTATCAACTTTTGCTCTACTATTGCTGCGACCCTGCTCTATTGGGCCCCGGGTTTGTCCCAACAAATGGTATCAGAGCCAACTTAGGGTACTTGTATATATCTACTTATCGTATGCTCTGTGGCTACCACCAAAGGTGGATCCTCCACATCAGAAAATAAGTTAGGTTATCATTTACCCTTTGGACGTGACGGGTACTATTCACGAGTACGGTACTGTTCACAAATATGGTACTATTCATAAGTATGGTACTATTCACGGATACGGTTATTGTTCATAAATACAGTACTATTTACGTGAAATAGTAAGAAGTTATTGTTCGTGGTAGAAGAAATGGCAACGAAGTTCAAGATCGAGAAATTTAACGGGAGTAATTTCTCTCTGTGGAAGTTAAAGATAAAGACTATCTTGAGAAAAGATAATTGTCTAGCGGCCATTGGTGCAAGGTCGGACGACATCACAGATGATAAGAAGTGGAACGAGATGGACGAAAATGCTATTGCAAATCTCCATCTGGCATTAGCAGACGGGGTGCTGTCAAGCATAGAGGAGAAGAAGACAGGAAAGGAGACCTGGGATACTCTAACAAAGCTATATCAGGCGAAATCCATGCACAATAAAATCTTCTTAAAAAGGAGACTTTACACTCTGAGGATGGCAGAATCTACATCGATGACCGACCACATCAACACCCTAAACACACTGTTCTCCCAACTCACAACGTTAGGGTATACAGTTGGTGCGAATGAACGTTCAAAACTTCTACTTCAGAGTCTACCTGACTCGTATGATCAACTCATCATCAACCTGACAAACAACGTCCTTACGGACAATCTAGTCTTTGACGATGTTGCAGCTGCTGTTCTGGAGAAAGAAAATCGGCGCAAGAACAAGGAAGACAGGCATGCAAGTTCGCAACAAGCGGAGGCCTTATCGGTGACGAGAGGAAGATCAACGGAACGTGGCTCCAGTGGGAGTCATACCCATGGTAGATCCAAATCAAGAAGTAAGAAGAATGTCAAATGCTACAACTGTGGCAAAAGAGGGCACGTCAAATCGGAGTGTTGGCACAATAAGAAGAGTGGAGAGAAAAAATTTTCAGATCCATCAACATCTCAAGGATGCGTTGTCAGCACATCAGACGATGGTGAAATTCTATTCAGTGGAGCAACCACTGTTGATGAAGGCAGAAAGAGGTTTGCTGATGTCTAGCTTCTGGATTCAGCAGCCTCTTGGCACATGACCTCTCGGAGAGAATGGTTTTACAAATATGAACCTATCTCAGGAGGATCTGTATTTATGGGGAATGATCATGCCTTGGAGATTTCTGGTATTGACACTATCAAAATCAAAATGTTTGATGGTACAATACGCACCATTCAAGATGTACGACATGTGAAGGGCTTGAAGAAGAATTTATTGTCTTTGGGACAATTAGATGAGCTCGGATGCAAAACTCATATAGAAAATGAAATCATGAAGATTGTTAGAGGTGCGCTTGTGGTGATAAAAGGAGAAAAGATAGCTGCAAATCTATATATGCTCAAGGAAGAAACCATACAGGAAGCTGATTCATGTGTGGCATCAACCAGCCGTGGAGAAGAACAAACCATGATGTGGCATCGCAAACTAGGCCACATGTCAGAACGAGGCTTGAAGGTTCTCTCCGATCAGAAGCTGCTTCGTGGACTTAATTCGGTAGCTCTTCCATTCTGTGAGTATTATGTTACAAGTAAGCAGCATCGGCTAAAGTTCAACACATCGAGTTCTAGAAGCAAGACTATTCTGGAACTGGTTCATTCTGATGTATGGCAAGCACCAGTTACATCCTTAGGAGGAGCAAAGTACTTTGTGTCCTTTATTGATGATTACTTCAGGAGATATTGGATGTATCCTATCAAGAAGAAGGCGGATGTGTTCTCAGTCTTTAAAGCCTACAAAGCGCGGGTCGAGCTTGAATCTGAGAAGAAGATCAAGTGCTTGAGGTCAGATAATGGAGGAGAATACACAGATGGTGAATTCCTAGCATTCTGCAAGCAAGAAGGTATCAAAAGACAATTCAGTACGGCTTATACTCCACAACAAAATGGAATGGCGGAGCGGATGAACAGAACTCTGTTGGAAAGAACAAGAGCTATGTTGGCAACTGCAAATCTGGAATAAGTCTTTTGGGCGGAAGCAGTAAAAACCGCTTGCTATGTGGTGAATCGATCTCCATCAACTGCAATACAATTGAAGACGCCAATGGAGATGTGGACTGGCAAGCCAGCTGATTATTCCAACCTCCATATATTTGGAAGTCCAGTGTACGTAATGTACAATGCCCAAGAAATTACAAAACTGGATTCAAAATCCAGAAAATGCATATTCTTGGGGTATGCTGATGGAGTAAAGGGGTATCGCCTGTGGGATCCCACTGCCCGCAAGGTTATCATCAGCAGAGATGTTATCTTTGTAGAGAACCAACTACAAAGTGAAGAGAAAGAAAGCAGTTTGAGGAAGGACTCAGAGACTGTAGCTGTTCAGGTAGAAGATAATCTGAATTCTTCTGAAGCAACACCGGAGCATGATATACAAGAACCGATCGAGTCTGAGGCTCCAGAAGTTCGAAGGTCAACTCGTGAGAGAAGACCACCGACTTGGCACTCGGAGTATATTACGGAGAGTAATGTTGCATACTGTCTTCTAACAGAAGATGGAGAGCCATCAACTTTTCATGAAGCTATAAATGTCACATATGTATCTTTGTGGATGACAGCAATGCAGGACGAAATTGAAGCTCTCCATAAGAACAAGACTTGGGAACTTGTGTCACTGCCACAAGGAAGAAAGACCATTGGAAACAAATGGGTCTACAAGATCAAGCGAAACGACGATGATCAGGTGGAGCGATATCGTGCTAGATTGGTGGTAAAGGGATATGCTCAGAAAGAAGGTATTGATTTTAATGAAATATTTTCTCCTGTAGTTCGACTAACAACAGTCCGAATAGTCCTGGCTATGAGCGCTATATTTGACTTACATCTAGAGCAGCTAGATGTGAAAACAACATTTCTTCGTGGAGATCTTGAAGAAGAAATTTACATGCTCCAACCAGAAGGTTTTGAAGAAAAAGGAAAAGAGAACTTGGTTTGCAGATTGAACAAATCTCTGTACGGTCTAAAGCAGGCGCCGAGGTGTTGGTACAAGAGATTTGATTCATTCATCATGAGCCTTGGATACAACAGACTTAATTCAGACCTTTGTGCATATTTCAAGAGGTTTGGTAAAAATAACTTTGTTATCTTATTGTTGTATGTTGACGACATGTTGGTTGTATGCCCTAATAAAGATCATATCAAAGAATTAAAGGCTCAGTTGGCTAGGGAATTTGAAATGAAGGATTTAGGATATGCAAACAAGATTCTAGGGATGCAAATTTACTGAGATAGAATTAATAGGAAGATTTGGATTTCTCAGAAGAACTATTTGAAGAAAATCTTGTGACACTTTAACATGCAATATTGTAAGTTAATTTCTACCCCACTTCCTGTTAATTTCCAGTTATCCTCCAGTATGAGTCCTAGCAGTGAAGAAGAGAGGATGGAGATGTCTTGAGTACCGTATGCATCAGCAGTGGGAAGCTTAATGTTCACGATGATTTGTACAAGACCAGACATTGCACAAGCAGTGGGAGTGGTTAGTCGATACATGACGAATCTTGGTAAAGAGCATTGGAATGCTGTAAAGAGGGTTCTAAGATACATTCAAGGAACCTCAAATGTTGCATTATGTTATGGGGGATCTGATTTTATTGTCAGTGGATATGTTGATTCTGATTATGCAGGTGATCGTGATAATAGCAAATTCACCACAGGCTATGTGTTTGTACTTGCTGACGGAGCTGTAAGCTGGGTTTCAAAACTATAGTCAGTTGTGGCAACTTCAACAACAGAAGCAGAGTATGTAGCAGCTACACAAGCCAGTAAAGAAGCGATGTGGTTGAAGATGGTGCTGGAGGAACTCATCTATGAACAAAAGAAGATTTCTCTATTTTGTGATAGTCAGAGTGCTTTGCATTTGGCAAGAAATCCAGCCTTTCATTCAAAGACCAAGCACATTCGAGTTCAGTATCACTTCATTCGTGAGAAAGTGGAAGAAGGAACAGTGGATATGCAGAAAATTCACACCAATGACAACCTAGCAGATTTTTTGACAAAAGCAGTCCATACCGACAAATTTACTTGGTGTCGATCCTCTTGTGGTCTGTTGGAGACGTAAGCAACATGAAGATGGCAAGATAGAAAGAATTGTGTGAAGATATGATTGATGCTCAATCAAATCTTCAAGTGGGAGATTGTCAGGCGCCTAATATTCCAAACCCACCGAAAGAAGCAGCAGCCATTTTTTGACTTTGGATAAAGGAGCGGGTCCCATATCATTATTATAATGTAAATGCATAGTAATTTATTATTATTTTATTATGCATAGTGTTTTTCTGAAAACTATAAGTAAGACTCTAAATCCTTAAGGAAATCTCATCCCAGAAACAACTTCTTATATAGAAGAGTGTGAGAGAAAAAATAGAGAGAGTATCTCCTTAGAAAGAGAGATTGTAACTCCAGAGTTTTCTCCTCATAGTGAATTCTTCTATCCTTGCCCGTGGACGTAGGCAATCAAGTGCCGAACCACGTAAATCTGTGTGTCCAACATTTTATCTCTACTTTTGCTCTACTATTGCTGCAACCTTGCTCTATTGGGCCCCGGGTTTGTCCCAATAGTTTATAATAAGAGTATTTTGGCAACATACTGATAGGTTACTTATTTCACTTATAAGTATCTTTCTACTTATAATTAGTTACCAAGATCATGTTTGGTAAAGGTTCACTTGTCAACTTATTTTTAACTTAAAAATAATAAAAAATAATTAAGTTGGGAAATCCCAACATATGTTTTCCTACTTACAAGTAGTTTTACTTGTCAATGCCAAAAGTTTTGGGAAAAACAAGATTAAATCAGATCCATACATAAGCAGAACAAAAAACAATGAATAAAAGAATAGAGCATAGAGTTAAAAATACCATGACCAATAAATTTGAAGTCTAAAACACTTTATAGAAATGCCAAATCGCTCTCTAAATAGAGGACCAACCTTAAAGAAATTATGCCCCATCTGTGGTAGCCTTGGGTCTGCACAATACTTTCAAAGAAGCACTCTCTTCTATTGAATACCTTAACTGCAACTTCACTTCGCTAGCTGGACTCTTCAATACCGGCAGTTTATAGAATTGTAAAAGGAAAACAAGAGAAGAATTATGTTTCTATTTTTTGTGTCTCTCAAATGAATAGAGGAGGCCTTTCATGTAGGGTTTAGGTAAGCTAAGAGGTTAGACAAGGCTTTGAATGTCAGTTAACGTTTGTAGAGTTTGCTATAACTATCATTCAAACATTGTAATGTTCATAATGTATGAAATGTTTAGGCTAGTTAAATGCAAGAAGGGCACGCACTAGCACACGCTCAGACCACAGGCACAGACCCGCTTGCTCGCAGGTACCCACTCGCTCGCATGAGCCCGCACGTTAGCATACAAACACAAGTGTATATTTCTAACAACTTTATTATACCATATATAACAAGTATGCTAATTTGAACCATTTAAAATGCATTCATTTAGTTAATGTGTACTAAAACTCACACACCAGTAATTGAGCACCATTTAATTTCCATCTATAGAATCCAAACCATATAAATGGTATCCTTCCATATAAATCCTCCATTATTCATTTATACCAACAAAATATCATTATACCCTCATTACCCCTTTATCAATCCATTTATACCAACAAAATATCATTATACCCTCATTACCCCTTTATCAATCTTGCAGTGGATCTTTGTCTGTTTCACTTAAATTTTTTTTCTTATTCTAAAATAATAAATGTAATTAGTTAATTCATAATGTTACTAATAATTATTATTTAATTAATAAAGAAATTAATTAAATTATGTCAATCTTAGTAATTAATAACCATAAATAATGTGATATATAATTTTGAATGAATTATGTTTTATTATAAATAATTATCCTTATTAATTAATTAGTTAATTAATAAATAATTTTTTTTAAAATTTTATATTAAATTAATTATTTTTTTATTTTTAATAATAAATAATTACTCTTATTAATGAATAATTAATAAAAAACATATTAATAATTACTATTTAATTATTTTTATGTAAGAATAAATAATTATTCTCATTAATTAAGTGGTTCATTATAAAAATTATTAATAATTATTATTTAATTAACATGAAATTAATTAATTTATATTAATAACTAGTAATTTTTAACCTTAAATAATATATATATATATATTAATTATGTATATTCCTTATTATGAATAACTAAGTCTTAATTAATTAATTAATAATTTTACTGATAATGAATTTATTAATATAAAAATAACTAATTACTCCTGATATTAGTAATTACTTATCATAATTAATATGAAATAACTAATTTTTATTATTTAATTAGTTAAATAATTTTTTGGTAAGTAAGCAGCTAATCTTATTACCAAAATAGCGAAAAAGTGCAACATCATATGTACAAGAACTGAGTAGTTCATAATCAAAACATCTTATTACCAAAATAGCGAAAAAGTGCAACATCATATGTACAAGAACTGAGTAGTTCATAATCAAAACTGAGCCCTCATAAGGAAACAAAAAACATATACTCTGATCTCCCTGAAAGAAAACAGAAACTATCTATCGAAAGAGTAAACTCCGATCATTTTACAATTTAAGACTTTGTAGAAACAAAGATAGGGTATATTTTCATTGCTGAACACCACTCTCTGTTCGTAGCTGTATCTTTGTGATGTAGGACGCTTAATCTGAGTTGGAGTCTATTTAGATTAGGAAATATAGATTAGGAAATAAAGTCAATTTTAGAGTCAAATTAGATTAGGAAACAAAAATCAATTTTGATTCATGATTTATTTTCTCTGTTATAAGGAGTCTTTTTAGGATAGAATTTGGCACTTGCTTTTTTTTGTAATTCTAGTCTTACTAGGAGTCTTATTTGTTTTTCTATTTAAGAAGAGTCATGTAACCCCAAAGGAGAATAACTTTTCATCAATAAAATTTTTCTTTTTCAATATTTTCTTCGTAGATTCGAAGTTCTTCGTGGATTCGAAGATCGTTCTTTATGGATTCAGAGAACACCCTTGGTTGATTCCGAGGTTATCACTTCCGCGCTTTGTTAATTGGTATCAGAACCTTGTTCCTCCGATCCGATGGCAGGTGATGAAGTCCCTATTTCTCGAACTAAGTTCGATGTGCTAAAGGCCGATGTTAATCAGATAAAGACTGTCATGGAGCGACTTGCGGCGGAAGTTGAGTGTCTGAACACGGTGGGAGTTTAAAATTACGTTGATGGTCGCCAATGACGTGATCAGACTTCACAAGATAAATTCTACAGCGATGATCATAGAGGCTACCGAAGAAAGGAGAACTATGATGCTGGAGGATTAAAAAATACCATCCTTCAATGGAAAGTTATATGCTGATGATTTCCTTGATTGGATTGATAAAGTGGATAAGTATTTTGAGTATATTATAATCCCAGAAGATTAGAAAGTTAAATTAGTGGTCTACATGCTTAAAGAAAAATCATCAGCATAGTGGGATGAAGTACTGATAAATCGATACCATCAAGGAAAGGATTCGGTTTGAAGATGGGCAAAGAAGAAGAAATTATTGAGAGATCGTTTCTTACCTTCTAACTACAAGCAATGGCAGGTGTCTCTAGTGGCAAACAACAAGACGCTCACCCCCGGAAAGTAAGATTTTGCCACCATCAAGATTCATCCTGAGGTTGATGATGATATGTTAATAAAGATGAATATTCTACATGATATTGTGAGTGATGTTACACATATTGATATTGTCCCGATAGAGGAGAAAGATAAAATAGAGAGTGAGACAATTGATGGTATGTGTGCATTTCTTAGTGGAGAGCTTGATTAAAGGAGATGAAAGAATTGTGTATGGAGTATGAGGAAGAAAATTATTTTTTTGAAGCAATAATCATCAATAATTTTAACAATGGTGAAATGATACCATCGACACTAGAATATAGGAAGCAATAAGGAAAATATTTGGAGGAGTTTTTCATGTCAGAGCCACATGTTGTCAGTTACATACACTTGTCATGAAAAAGATTCATACACAAGTTTGATACAAAAGAAGTCCTAGCAAAGGAGGTAAAAGAACAAATGGAGAAAATTAATACTAAATACAAGGCGGATGCTGATCATTGCAAGAGAAGAAAATTATTTATCAATGAAACCACTATTCTAACAAATATAATCTCGGGGTCGAGCTTCTTTCAACAAGGGGAGACTGATATAGGACGCTTAATCTATGTTGGAGTCTATTTAGATTAGGAAATATAGATTAGGAAATAAATTTAATTTTAGAGTCAAATTAGATTAGGAAACAAATGTAGGCGTCAAAAATTACCTACGGGCTCTCGTACCCCGCTTGAAGTAGAGAGAAGATGATGAACATCACTATCCGAGTCACAGAAGCTTAATTAATGTTGATGATCATATGAAATAAGTCGACGAACCGTGTGAAGCAACGGAACTGCAGAATAACGAAGATACGAACTGATTGGGAGCTACGCTTCGCTTATGAAAGACGTAAGAGAAGCGCCCGTCGTGTACCCATCCACTCCACATGTGATTCAACCATGGGAGCTTGTAGATCTCATTGTCGGCCTTCCATTGCACTTTGAATCGTACAATTCAGAGTTTGGACGACGAAGATACGGCAAAAACGGACGGGACGCACAAAATAATATCTCAGGCCTTGGTGGAGACACTACGAGTGTCTTGGTCAAGGCCGAGACACTCCAAGTGTCTCGGCCGAGGCCGAGACACTGCGAGTGT
>NC_033800.1:85191296-85212808 GCF_001876935.1 Asparagus officinalis
CTCGGCCGAGGCTGAGACACCCATGGTGTCTCGGCCATGGCCGAGACACTGCGAGTGTCCGCAGGCCTAAAAAACCGTTTTACGCAGTTTTGAGCTGTTTTGAGCCTGTTAACCACCTGGGTTTGTTTCAACTAATCTAATATCATCCAAGAACATGATAAAGTGGTTACAACTGAGGATAAGAGTGAATCGGTGGTTCTTATCCAAAAACAGAGGTCCTGAGGCTTATAAATATAGCCCTAGGGCCTTTATTTGCACGGATCTAAAATTCTCGAGCCTCGGCAAAGCCCTGCTGAATCAGAAACTGAGGAGCACGAATTTCAGAGAGGAGGAGGAGATCGGATTGAGTTCTTCGACATAGGAAAGTGGAGTTCATCAGATCTATAGCCCGGTCCCTTCCCTTGAGATCGTACATAACTGCGATCTCGAGAAGAGTGGTTATCTTGCTGTTACCGAGATAATTGCTTCGGTTTCTTGATTCCTTCGTGAATCAAAAAAACTCTAAATTGATCTCATCGGTTGGTAGTCCATAGATATTAATGTCCCCGGCACAGGCAAAGATCTCACGCAAGCAGCGGGTGATAAACGTCCGTTGTGTTTGTTTTAGAAGAGTTATAATTTTTATTTTCATTATATAAGAGTCTTATAAAAAGACTATCTTTTTTTGTTTACATTATAAGAATAAAGTTATAATGAATACATCAATGAAGATATCAACTTTCCACCCAAACAAGCTAGCGACCATAGTGGGAGCCAACAGTCTTACTGCCAAGACTGTCGTGCCGCAACCGTTGATCAAGATCCACGTGGTTGAAGAGGTCGAATACGAGTTCGACCAATAGAAATTCGAAGAGTACATCTCTAGATCCGTCTCTCCTCACAAGTGCACGAAGGTCTCCTCCTCCCAAAAAATCCGCTGGTCTTCAGATTTGAAGAACCAAGAATGTGATCTTCCCGCTACCGCTGCTGCAGTTGCACCTCACAACGATCCGCTAGCGTCCGATGAAGTCAAAGCCACAGATCCGGACACCGCCTCCATTAAGGAGTTGACTACTGAAGGCGCGCCAACTTTATCGAAGAGAGCTCGTCAGAGGCGCCGCCAACGTCTCGCTCGCCAAATTGCTAAGGCTTTGGAGCAAGTGGATAAGCTCTGCTACCAAGCAGATCTAAAGTCGATGACACACCAAATGGCTAAACCATCACCACAACAAGCTTCGGGAACCTCCTCCCAACCACCTATTAACGAATAGATTCGTGTTAAACAGAACCGTTCCACTCTGGAGAAGCGCATTCAGAAGCACCATGCACTTCTTGTGCATGCCCGGATCCTTGTATAAAAAGCATAAGAAATATAGATAAAGAGGCGGTTAAGAAATCTCACAAGTATAAACGGGTTTGGATGCCAAAGGTCAAATTAGCGCCTAAGGCAAAAGCTGAAGAAGTTACTATTCAGCCTTCGTCAACTTCAGATCCCGCTCCCTATACTCCCGTACCTTCGGTGAAGTCCCACGACAACACGGACTTGTCCCGACTCAAAATAACAATGGCAGAACGCCTATGTCCTTTGCACGAGGATCAAGGCAGAGTTCCAGTTAAAGAACGCTTAGGCACGATGAATGAACCCCGAGCAACTCATCGAGCTGGGGGTCACACCCGCCCTTGCAATAAGTTAGAGCCTTCCTATAATGGGAAAGCTCCTATAACAGACCACCTCGGACTGCGAGTCATTGTCCAAGAGACCGTTAAGGTCCCATGCTCACGAAAGTATGGCTCCAAACATGTGACTCTTGAGAACGCCAACAAAGCAGCAAGTCCTTAGAAGGAAACGCGTTCGTCGGACGACGATGTTATGCCTAAGAAGTCGTGCCAACAAATGATACATAGCTCCGATCATCATGCCGATGAGTTGTACTATCAGGCTGGGGATACGAACAAATCTCGAAAGAGAAGTACCTGGGAAGCGGACTCTTACTGTCCATGTACCAAAATTATTCGGACAGTATTATTAGAATGTAGCTGCTCCAAGACCGCTCCAAGAGGGTCTCCGTATTCAAAATGTTTTCCTCTAAAGCGTTGAAACCATGGTTAACAGGGGGTAAGTCAAGGCGTTTCCATAAAAGAAAGTCAACCGGTCAAGATAACGAATTCCCTGAAGTCACTATCAACATGGTGGACAGAGGAAAGTCTACGATTGTTTCAAACGGCTCTAATCCTGATTTTTCTCCAGAAAGAAAAGTCAATTTAGGAATAGCCCAACGGATGTTTTGGCTCTAGCTAGAAGCTATCAAACATAGGGTTGACCCAAGGATGCACGAAGGACTGTCTTTAGAGGACGAACTTTCAGATACTTTCTCCGCAATCGTCTCCGACGACACAATGTCTAGCGTGGGATAAGCTCGGAAAGTGTTCATGATTAACACCAAGCAAATGACCAAAATTATCGAGGATGCTTTGGCTAAGCAAAAAAGAGAACTTCAAGTTCGAATTGGAAATGGCCATAATGCGGATGAAGAAAGAACATGACCAATAGATTCAGGCTCTGTCCAATCAACTTGGTGAATCCAGCCATCGTAACATTACTAACCAAGAATGTAGCAATTCAGATATGGATGAACATCTCAATGCTGATAACCCTCCCATTGACCAGAACGCCGAGAGTGGTCCTACTAAAGACAACAACACTGGGGGGTGAACCCACCGAAGATGATAATGTCGGGGATGGTCACATTGTTTCTCTTAGAAATCATCCAAAGCATGATACTGTGGGCAAAATCTGCAAGCGCACAGACTCGTTGTAGCTATAAAGGTCGATCCCACAAGGACTAGGGTTAATTACCAAATCTCACGTTATTCGACTAGCTAAACTAATGAGTATATCAGAAGAGATGAAAATTAAAAAAAATAAAGTAAAAGCTAATTAGGTAGAATTCAATATAATGAAGAGTCAGGATTGGGTTATCACCACAACTTCGATGCTCAATGATAAATTATTTTAGTTCTCGGTGTTGGTTTAAACTAAAAAGGGTGAATTAGTCTAAATTAATCTAAAGCATCTTTCAAGGTCTAAAGATCGTGCCTAATTAATCTAAATTAACCTACTTTCGTGGAATCAAGATTAAATTAAACTCATTAAGCTTCATGCTAATCCAATTCAAATCTCTAAGGAATCTAGCCTACTTTCGTGGTTCGAGCTCCCTGCTTAATTTCTAGAGATCCGGTATTAATCTTTACCTTTCAGTCATTCAATTAATTACCTATGATTGCTAATACGGTGATCAAGCGAATCAACAAAATTAAAACACTAGAAATCAAGTTTAAAGATTTAAACTTTCACCAAGAACCTATATCAATTCATCATCAATCACCAAAAGGTTGGGTTCTTTCCCAATCCTAGACAAGAAATCTACTCACACATGATTGGGATAAGAGAATACATCAAATAATTATGCAAATCAATCTTAAGAAGAAATAAATCAAAGAGAGGAAAGAATTAACCCGTCTTTCAATTGAGATCTTTAAAATCAAAACTTACAATCCAATCTTGTACAAGAAATTAGTGTCTTTCTTCAATACTTGAACTCCAAAATAATTGCTAATTGATGGCTAAGAGAACATAACAAAAAATATCTAAAATCCTAAGTCAAAACATCTATTTATATATTCCTAAAAATCTGGAAAATAACTAATTCCCGCGTCACAGGTGTGGTCTACACCACACCAGGGTGTGGTAGGGGCTGTTTTGCTGATTTTGTGCTTGTTTGTTTAGTTTTTGGTATTTTGGTTATAACGTTTGCGTCCGACCTCGGAATGAGGTGATTCAAATTGCGTTGGAAATCTGTTGAAGGGATCTACAACTTTCATCTTTTGAGTTTTTCTTGATTCGAACTGCATCATGGTTGAATTTCCAATTCTTCATACTCGTGCATCCGTTTTCTTCACGAACCATGCCTTCGAAATCTTGTTGTTGCTTCAAACTCTTGTATAACTTCCAACGATCATTAAATCTTTCAATCTTGAGCTAATACCTATATATAAAAACACAAACCAAAGCAATATCCTCGATCTAAACATAAAATATGCATTAAACACTCGTAAATCATGCTTGAAACACACTAAGATAATGCATATTTTATGTGTTTATCAACTCCCCCAAGCTTAGACTTTTGCTTGTCCTCAAGCAAATAAATAATAAAAATTAGGAGGAGTGAAAGCCAAATAGAGTAGGGATCACCCCCTCAGCAATCCTTTAACCAATATCAAACATATCACAAAACAAATACTTTTCATCGGGACTTAACAAATTAATTTCCAAAACTCTCAACAAAATCACATTTCAAAATTTATTTACGATCACAAGCGTCACAAGTCAAGGATAGCCGTCCTATTCAATTCTCAAGTCAAAGTAGAAAAAAGAAATTCATGTAACTAGCTTCAATCCCGAAGTACTAAAATTGAGACCTTCAGGTAGTTAAATTGGTAGACCTCACTTTAGGGTATGTGGACTCTCAATCTCTCATGTGTTTAAGGATGAGATTGTATTGCTCAAAATTCTTCCGAATGGATGTATTCAATCCATAAGCTTGTATTTCATCTCAATTCTCCACCACTTCGAAAACTAATGCATGCAACAAAATCATGAGGTCTTTTATTTGGTTGTAATGGGGCTAGGGTCAAAAGGGTAGGATAGATATTTGGGATTGGTTGAAAGCCTATCACTAGTGGAGCTATGATTGCAAAAGATTATATCTCAAAGTAAGATCAATGACATCCACACAAACTCCATCATCTATTAAAGTTCTTCCAACTAGTCTTTGTAGTATGCCATAATGAATTCTTTCGACACCCGCAATTACATACACCATAAAGATGACACTTATTTTTTTTTCGAATTAGTTTTTTTTCGAAAGAATTATGAAAAGGAAGCAAACGCCTACTTTCACACCCCCAAGCTTACACCACATTACTCACATAACCCATTGTATCATAAAATGTGCTCCACTAGCTTAGGCAATGGGTAAGGAATAAAATCGGATTTTGAAGGTTACACATGTGGGTTTAATCAACCAAAATTAGGCTCATAGGATCAAGGGGGCTAATCAAAGGGAACAATAGTGCATGGTAGGCTATCTGGCTAATGTGGATTATAAACAAAAATGTGCCTCAATCATCTTTTATGCATACAAAAGTTATATGTGGCCTTGAAGAGATTCAATGCAAGATCTAGTATCCTACACCATTGGAGAATATCACACAAGAAAAGAAAAATAATGATTGGATATGTAATGCATCCAATCTCAGGCTCAAGATCTCACCGGTTTTATTTGTCTACCAAATTTAATTCCCCTCTTGTCTCAATAGAGTAATGATTATGACGCTAGCCACATAAATGCTAAATCCTATAAGACAAGAGAACATTCAAGTCCGGTTCTCCTATATTGTTAACTTGTAATCAAAAGCCTTTGAGAATCAGTTGAAAGATGGTTTAAGAAGTTGTCAAGTCCCAATTAATGAGCATCTATCTAGTTCAATGATCGATAAAGGTTAATGATTCATGTCATCATCAGGAGATCATTTCCCTTTTTTTTTGTTTTTTTTTGTTTTTTTTATGAAGAAACAAAGCAAAAGAAAAAACTAAAATAAAAGAAAAATAGGCAATTATAGACAGGCAACCAATGAATGAACAACCCACACCTAGGGGTGAGCACGGTTCGATTCGGGTCGGTTTTTACCAAAATTTAAATGACCGAACCGAACCACCTATAATTCAAAACCAAACCGAACTGAACCGTTGCAAATCGGTTCGGTGCGGTTCGGTTCGGTTTGTTCGGTTCTAACTTCATCAAGTATAACAATCAAAGGCACAAATATTACTTGTCCCAAGAGTTTATATCCAGGCATCCAAGCAAATAAACACAGCAGCAAGTTGTTGACATTGATTTTTTGAAAGCAAACACAAAGCTAGGTTGCCTTTGTTCATATAATATAACAAAGTGTAAATAGAAGAGAACAATCACAGAACGAGGTACAAAATGTAAATCACGGCCAAAGTGTAAATCACAGAACCAGGTACAACATGTCTGCAACCGTGAGAGGGCATTTGATGGGTGCTAGACTTGCGAGAACTTCTCTCCCATGTTTTTTGAACACAAGCTTTAGAAAACATTCACCTCTGTTGAATGGTGGCGATCAAAAAATGAAAACCTCCAGATTGAGCTGAACTTTTCCTCCGCCCGTGAATCATCTAGCCGTCCAGGCCATCGAACCAAGAAATTCTGAATTTAGCTATTAATAGCCATCAATAACATCTCCTCTGCAATGTATTCTTTTTGCTGATAGTGTAGTGGAAAACTGGAAATAATGATGGCTGCGCTTTTGTTGAAAGCAAGGGTGTTACCTCTGGAGTGATTGTTGTGTATGTGAATCAAAGGTACCTGACAAGAAATCAATCTTTTGAGACAAGTTTAATTGCATACCATGGAATGGATAAAATGTTTTAACCAATGCACCATCGCGAAAGCTAATTCCATTTGCATAACATTCGAGACTGTATAAATTGCAAACAATGACATGAATAAACTGTTGTCCTCACAAAAAAATGAAAGTACAAAAAGAGTTTTAACTGTTCACTAGCTGAGAGTGAAGGTTTATGAGATTCAACTTTATTCAATGTCAACCTGCTCTTACTCTAGTAAAATCGTGTTTGTACAAGTTTGGCCACTAATTAATAGGCTGAACTTGTATAAGACTGTGACAGGATAAGCACGGAGCATCAATCATTAATTAGTTGTTTTTCTTATTAAATACAAGTGTTCATAAATAATTTCAATATTGTGCATTCAAATTGTCAGACGTACCTTGCAGCATGGGAGTACAAGCATCTTAACGGTCTGTATTAATTAATTGTATACATCCAATAAGTGGAATTCCATCTAGTGCATACATCCAAACATAAAGATGAACCAAATTCAATTTTTTCTAGTTCAATGCAAGTTTTGAATTTAGCTAATCTAGATGGAGATTGCCTCACATATCTCACCGCCGAACGAACACGAGCAACGGAATCCCCCAAACCTTTGAGCCCATCACTAACAATAAGATTAACAATATGAGCAATGCATCTCATATGAAGATATTTCCCACCCAATATTGTGCCTCCCCAATTGTTGAACCTCTTTTTTAAGTATGCAATCATGGTATCATTTGAACTAGCATTATCAACCGTGATGGTGAAAACATTCTCAATTTCCCAATCTAGTAAACACTTCTCGACCACCTTCCCAAGATCATCTCCTTTATGACTTGAAATAGGACAAAAGTTTATTATTCTTTTGTTCAATTTCCAATCATTGTCAATCCAGTGTGCCGTTAAACACATATAATTAATATTTTGAATGGAAGTCCAAGTATCGGTTGTTAGACACACCCTCTGACATGTAGCTTTCAATAAATTCTTCAAAAAAAAATTTCTTCAAGGTAAATTTCATAGCAATCTCTTTGGATTGTCCAACGAGAAGGAATATGAAATCTAGGGCAAGCGGTTGACATAAAATTTTTAAACCCTAAACCCTCTACTAACTTGAATGGAAGCTCGTCCAAAATGATAAAATAATTGAGGGCTTTTCTTATGGCTCCTTCATCATAACTCCAACTACCAAGGGTTCCCATTTTCGTACTAGATCCACTTTGTGAATCACAATTTGCATGTAAATTTAATAACTTCTGTCGAGTGTCGACATTATGTGGATGCTTTTTGCACGACTCCATGTGATTGCAAAGAGCTGTAGTACCATTTTTTTTACAATGTGCAAATTACACTTTTTCACAATACTTGCATTTTGCTTTTGGGTCACCATTTTTATCTTTAAACTTAGTAAAATGATCTCATACCTCCGATCTTTCTTTTATTGCTTTCCTTTTAGTCAAAATCTGAGAGCCTTGTGTAGATTGATTAGAATCAACTTGACTTGCATTTACATTAGGATTCTCCTTTTGAGAAGCCTGCAGATTATTTCAACAATTCAACTGAATTAGGGTTTTTAACTTTTTAGTACACTAATATATATAAAAGCAAAATTATGATTTTTATCAAAATTATGTACCACTACTAATAATATACAATCTTGTTCCTAAAATTGAAATTGCATCAATCTTGTTCCTAATATATTGAAATTGCATCAATCTTCCTAAAATTGAAATTGCATCAAAATTATGTACTACTACTAATACTATACAGTTATCACTTAAAACTGAAGTCACTGATGAGTGATGACTGAAGTGAACAACAAAAACATTCAACACTGAAAGAGGGTAATTTCAATGTATACCTCTGCCTCGGCCGTGGGTGTGACGGGTATCCCCAAAGCCGGAGATAGATCCGGAGGAGATGTTTCGGCCTCGGGTGTCCCCATGAAGACTGCGGACGGCGAATTGCTGAGCGGCGGATGACGACGAATTGCTAAGTGGCGGAGTTGACGAACTGAGGAGTCGGAGTCGAAGTGGCGAGGAGTCGGAGTTGACGAACTGAGGAGTGAGGAGAGGAGAGGATGAGGATCGAGTCTGGGAGTGGCGGCTGAAATTGGGAATGAGATCTAGGGTTTAGCCGTTTAGGTGATGAAAAAGAAATTATCAGGGAAGGGGGCTGAAATTGGGAATGAGATCTAGGGTTTAGCCGTTTAGGTGATGAAAAAGAAATTATCAGGGAAGGGATTCACGGGTCAGGTCTCTCCTCTCTCGGACTCTGGGCTGATCAGATGGGAATCGGTCGGTTCGGTCATTTCGGGTTGAAAAGATTTCAACCCGACCCGAACTGCCATACAAGTAAAACCGAACCAAACTCTTGATTTCGGTTCGGTTTGGTCGGTTTTTTCGGTTTGGACCGAACCGTGCTCACCCCTACCCACACCCCCAAGCTTAAGATCTACATTGTCCTCAATGTAATAAGATAAAAATTAGTGCAAGGATGCAGAGGACATACCAACTCACTGGTCAGAAGGAGGCTGCGCTGAGGCATCCTGTCGGAGCTGCCGCTCATGAAAAGACTGCATCATGTAGTGTATAGAGTCTAGTAGTTGTCCTTGACGTTGTTGCTCTTGCTCGATGGCACCTACACGGTTAGTAAGAGAGGCAAGAGAAATATGGATAGCTGATAATTCCGCTGACCAATCAGGGTGATGGAAAGAGTTAGTTCCCCTGGTGGGCTCAGCCTGAATAGGGATCGGGGGTACCGTGTCAGCATCCTCAGCTGGTACAACCTCATGACCATCACAATTCACAAAATCAGATATGAGGTAGGACCAATTAGCGTGAACATGGATGGTCGTGCGATCAGGATCAGGGAGTGGGAAAAGATAATTATCCTGAAAACATAACCATAACCTATTGCCCTTATTACTAATCAATTTCATATGTAGACAAGCATCGAGGTTAATGGACGCACTAGGGCTTAATGGATGAAGTCCATCTACAAATTCTCCTAAACCCATCTCGTAAGCTAAAGTGGTAATCAAGCTACCTAACACAATTTTTCCACTCGTTGCTCTCGCTGCACGACACATATGATGAATCATAAAAGCTCCTGTGTCAACCTTATGTCCCTCAACCATGGCACATAAAAAGTAGAGTTCTCTCTGACAGATGATTCCATCACTCTCGCCTCGACCAAAAATGGTAAAAGCCATGAACCTTTGTAAATATCTAAAGCAGGGCTTATAAATAGCAGAGGCTCGTGACAAGAAGGGATCATAAGGTCTTTGAGTTGTAGAGCGTGCGATTGAAGTCCAAAATGGGGTCAAGTTAAAGTTTTTAGGAACAATTCTAGCCCCGCCCTCCAGAAAACCAAATATCTCATTTAAATGAGCTAATGTAATTGTGTGAGACCGGTTAAATAGCCTAAAAGTGATTTTTCCTTCCTTTACTCCCTCACCATTAAATAAAACAGCATCAAGAGAACTCAAAATAAAAGTGATTTTTCCTTCCTTTACTCCCTCACCATTAAATAAAACAGCATCAAGAGAACTCAAAAATTCGAGAGTAATACAAATAAAACAGCATCAAGAGAACTCAAAAATTCGAGAGTAATACGCTCGTACGTGGGATGTTTAGCCTTGACAAAATTTAACCAACCAACACATCTTATGAGGTATGAAACATTATCACACAGCCCTAACTTACGCAAACAATTCTCATCCAAGTAGCAGGTACTCAAAATTCCCTGCTTAACCAGTGTATTATACCTATTTTGTTGCTGTTTATTGACAAATTCGATAGCATGAGGATTTTGGGGAGGTTGAGAGTTACCTTTGTGTCGTCGCGTTGTAGAAGTTGAGGCTCCCTGACTAGGCCGTCCGTGCTTAGGTCCCATTTAGTCTCTCGAACAGGAGTTGACAGCAGATGTTGAAGGAGTCGTTGGCTGTTGTGCGGCGAAATCGAAATCAGGGTGGGAGGGCTGAGGTGGCACGGCGGTGAAGGTCGGAGATGGATGGGGGTGGTCTAAGGGGTTGGGGTGGTTTCTACGGTGATGAAGGGGGGCGGTGGTTGGTTGCTGATCGGAGATAGTGAAGGAACGGCGGCTGTTGGGGATAATCGGAAATCTGGCGCAGAGGGGGAGAAGCGGCGCAGTGCTGGCGACGAAGGATGGCGAAGGGGGGCGCGAATGTCGCTGCCGTCCTGAGGTAAGGAGGTGGTGAAGCGATGGGTTCGTCTCGCGATGGGGTCCGGGGTATTGGTGAAGTGTTTGGTCGTAGAGAGGGGGATGCGCCGACGACAGCGTCAGAGGGATGAAGGTGGAGGCACGGTGGTGGTTTGCAGCGGGCAGGACGCCCGTGTGGTTCGCGCAGAAATAAGATGAGGAGCAGCGCGCTGCCATTGGGTTTGCGTGACGTCTGGGGATGGTGAAGTGTTTGGTCGAAGAGTGGGGATGCCGCCAGCGATGAGGTCGCGAGGGGATGAAGGATGGTAGCGCGCGTGGTGGTGGTATTGCAGCGGTTGTGGTCAAAGAAATGAAGAGCAGGAGGAGGGCTTTTGCTTGGGTCGGTGGTCAAAGATGGGAGGCACGGCGACTGAAGGATGGGGGCGGCGCTGAACGAGAGGTAGAGGAGGCGATTATTTGGGTTAGGGCAAAGAAGAGGAAAAGAGTCTGGTTGTTGGGATGAAAAGGGATTTTCCCTTTTTTTTATGAACCACGGGTATAATGCTGGGTATGGTGCGCTCTGGATTTTGGTGTCCAGCTTTCTCTGCAGCAAACAACGGGTGTGGCAGAAGGGTGTGGTAGAGTCTGGATTCTTTTTTTCCTGTAGACCATGGGTGTGGCAAACGGGTGTGGTAGAGTCTGGATTCTTTTTTCCTGTAGACCATGGGTGTGGCAGACGGGTGTGGTAGAGTCTGGATTCTTTTCTTCCTGTAGACCATGGGTGTGGTGTACACCACCCCTGGGTGTGGTAGAGTCTGCCATCCTATTTTAACTCCTTTTTCTGTAGTTTTTTTAATCATTCCTTAGTTAGTGCCATGTTCTCCCTTCTTCTTAACTGCATTAATAAAAATGTTATAAGTTAAATTTGTGCCGATCCAATTGCCTATAAAAATAATAAACGAAATTAAAATGAAATAAAATAAAAGAAAATAATAAGAATGGGGAAAAACTTGGGTTGCCTCCCAAAAAGCGCTCGTTTATGGTCATGAGCTCGACCCTTTTTTTGCTCAATTCTCCAACGAAGGGGGATCGGAAAGGGTATAAGTGACCACTTTCTCGTGTTGTTCCCCTACAATATAGTGCTTCAATCGTTGCCCATTCACCTTGAAAGATCCCGTTGTTTCGCTCCAGACTTCAACAACTCCACTAGGAAAAACCTCGCGAACTTGAAAAGGTCCGGACCACCTAGACTTGAGCTTGCCCGAAAAAAGCTTCAAACGAGAGTTGAAAAGTAGCACCATATCTCCTTGATTAAACTCTCTTCGAAGGATATTCTTATCGTGCCATCGTTTAGTCTTTTCTTTATAAATGAGAGCATTCTCATAGGAATCTAAACGTAGCTCACCTAGCTCATGAAGTTGAAGTTTTCTTTTCTCACCTGCGGTCTTCATATCGAAATTGAACAGCTTGATAACCCAATACGCCTTGTGCTCTAACTCAACTGGGAGATGACACGATTTTCCATATACCAATTTGAATGGTGTCATACCTATGGGTGTTTTGTAGGCAGTTCGATAGGCCCATAAGGCATCTGTGAGTTTCATAGACCAATCCTTTCTCGAACGATTAACTGTTTTCTCCAAGATACTCTTGATTTCTCGATTCGAAACCTCCACTTGACCACTAGTTTGAGTATGGTATGGCGTGGCAACCTTATGAGTGACCCCATATTATCTTAAGAGAGCTTCGAATTTTCTTTCTATGAAGTGTGAACCGCCATCACTGATTACCGTCCGTGGCACCCCAAACCTTGGAAAAACAACGTTCTTGAATAGTTTCACAACCACCTTAGCATCGTTAGTGGGGGACGCTATCGCTTCTACCCACTTGGAGACGTAATCCATCGCCAATAAGATGAACTTGTTATTACACGATGACGGAAACGGTCCTATAAAATCTATGCCCCACACATCAAAGACCTCAATTTCCAAGATGGAGTGTAAAGGCATCTCATGTCACTTCGAAATGTTCCCGGTCCTCTGACAACTATCACAAGATTTCACAAACTGATTTGCATCTCAGAAAAGACTCGGCCAATAGAAACCTGATTGTAGAACTTTTGCAACTGTCTTTGAAGTGCTTGCATGTCCTCCGTAAGAAGATAAATGGTAATGATGGAGAATACTTGTAACGCCATCTTCAGGAACGCACCTTCTAAACATCCCATCAACACACCGTTTGTATAAAAATGGTTCATCCCAAAAATAATACTTCAAGTCAGGAAAGAACTTCTTTTTCTGTTGATAGCTCAGATCTGGAGGCAAAACTCTACACACTATGTAGTTAACGAAGTCCGCATACCATGGTGCATCCAATCTTTCTATGGCTAACAATTGATCATCTGGGAAAGATTCGTCGATCGGTAGTTCATCCTCCTCCCTATCATGTTGTTCTGGTTTCATCCTCGACAAATGGTCTGCCACCAAATTTTCTGTCCCTTTCTTATCCTTTATCTCTAGGTCAAATTCTTGCAAAAGTAGTATCCATCGAATCAACCTAGGCTTGACATCTTGCTTGCTCAAAAGATATTTGATGGTGGAATGATCAGTATAAACGATGACTTTGGACCCCACTAGGTAAGACCTGAATTTGTTAAAGGTGAAAACAACTGCTAATAACTCCTTTTCAGTGGTAGCATAGTTAACTTGGGCCTCATCAAGAGTGTGACTAGTATAATAAATTGCATGAACTATCTTGTCCTTTCTTTGACCCAACACAGCACCAACCGCGTAATCACTTGCATCAGTCATGACTTCAAATGGGAGACTCCAATCCGGTGGTTGCATAATAGGAGCTGTTATCAATGCTTCCTTCAACCTACAAAAAGCATCAAGACATTCATCAGTGAAATCATAGGGAGCATCTTTAAGAAGAAGTTTAGTTAAGGGTTTTGCAATTTTTGAAAAGTCTTTGATGAAACGCCGATAGAAACCGGCATGTCCCAAGAAACTTCTTATTCCCTTAACCGACGTTGGTGGTGGTAATTTTTCAATGATTTCCACTTTTGCACGATCAACTTCAATTCCTTGCTCGGACACCTTGTGTCCTAGAACTATTCCATCCATTACCATAAAATAGCATTTCTTCCAATTTAGGACTAAATTAACTTCTTCGCAATGCTGCAAAACTCGAGACAAGTTAGCTAAACAACCATCAAAAGTAGTCCCATACACGGAGAAGTCATCCATAAACACATCCATAATGTCTTCTATAAAATCAGAGAAAATTTCCATCATACATCGTTGCAAAGTAGCAGGGGCATTACAAAGACCGAAAGACATGCGTCTATAAGCAAAGGTCCCATAAGGACAAGTAAAAGTGGTCTTTTCTTGGTCACTAGGATGAATAGGGATTTGGAAAAATCCCGAATAGTCATCTAAGTAACAAAAATAGGAATGCCTAGCCAACCTTTCCAACATCTGGTCTATAAAGGGAAGTGGAAAATGATCTTTTCGGGTTGCCTTGTTCAATTTTCTATAATCAATACACATTCTCCAACCCGTAACCGTCCTAGTAGGGATAAGTTCATTATTCGCATTCTTGACTACGGTCACACCCCCTTTTTTGGAACCACATGAACTGGGCTAACCCATTCACTATCTGAAATAGGATAGATTACACCAGCATCTAGTAGCTTAAGCACCTCTTTTTTAACCACTTCCTTCATGTTAGGATTTAATCTACGTTGGTGCTCTATTGAGGGTTTATGATCATCTTCCAAGAGAATTCTATGCATGCAAATCGATGGGTTGATTCCTTTAATGTCGTCCATGGTGTATCCTATAACCTTGCGATGCACCCTAAGTGTTCTAAGCAACTTATCAGTTTCATTTTCATTCAGACATGCATTCACAATCACAGGATAAGTGGAGTTAGAGCCAAGAAATTCATACCTTAAAGAGGAAGGAAGGGGTTTTAATTCTACCTTTGGTGCATTATCATTTTCACAAATAGATCCTTTTGGCTCTAGCATCAATCTTTCAAGCTTTGCATTTCGAAGTGGAGCAGTTGATGTTGATTCTAAAGATTGAGCATACGCGGCTACCTCGGGATCTTCATCATTTATTGAACCATCACTTACCAAACATTTCTCAAGTGGATCAGCTGAGTTATTGTTTGCAATTTGCTCATGTGTACACTTGTCAATGACGTCGACCCTGTAACAAATTTTATCAGTTAGAGAGAGTTTCATAGTATTGCTTAAATCAAATTCTATCGTCTCCCCTCTAATATTTAGAGAGAGCCTTCCATTTTTAACATCAATTATAGCACCTGCAGTAGCAAGGAAGGGTCTTCCTAAAATAATTGGAATGTTAGAATCTTCTTCTATTTCCAAGATAACGAAATCAACCGGAATAAAGAACTTACCGATCTAGATAGGTACATCTTCAAGTATACCTATCGGATATTTTACCGATCGATCCACCAATTGGAGTGATATCGTGGTTGGCTTCAAATCACCTATGCCAAACTTCTTACAAATAGACATCGGCATCAAACTTACGCTTGCACCTAAATCACACAAAGCACGGTTAATAGAGACATTACCAATAACACAAGGAATAGAAAATGAACCTGGATCCTTAAGCTTAGGAGGCAGCTTATTCTAGATGATAGCACTACACTCCTCAGTAAGGGTATGAACCTGGATCCTTAAGCTTAGGAGGCAGCTTATTCTAGATGATAGCACTACACTCCTCAGTAAGGGTCACAGTCTCGTATTCTTCTAACTTCCTTTTATTAGATAGGATCTCTTTCAAGAACTTAGCATAGGAAGGTATTTGAGAGATAGCTTCAGTGAACGGGATATTGATGTGCAACTTTTTCAAAATGTCCAAAAATTTTCCGAACTGCTTTTCTAACTTAGCCTTAGCTAACCTTTGGGGAAAGGGTAGAGGAGGCTTGTAAGGAGCGGGGGCCACATATTTCTCAACTTTTTCTTCTTCTTGTGTTTGAGTCTCATTATCCACATCTATCACATTTTTATTTTTTTTTCTTCATGATGACCATCTACACTATCATCTTCCTTCATCTTAGGTCCCTCATATTGTTTTCCACTCCTAAGGGTTATAGCATTCACATGACCTCTGGGATTCGTCTCAGGTTGTCCAGGTAGCAAGCCTGAAGGCCTAGAGGAAGAGCTAGCATTTTGCGCCAATTGAGTGATTTGTGTCTCTAACATCTTGTTATGCGTAGCTAGGGAATCCATCTTAGAGGCCAATTGTTTTACTACCTCATTCGTGGTTTGTTGTTTTTGTTTAAACTCTTCATTCAATTTTGACTGAGTCATCACAAACTTCTCCATCATATTTTCCAAATTAGACCTTTGGGGAGGGAGATTAGATTGGGGAGCACGAAAACCAGGTGGACCAAAATTAGATGTGGGCATGGAATTTCCAGGTGGGTTTCTATAAGAAAAATTAGGATGATTCCTCCACCCCGGATTATAAGTGTTGGAGAAAGGGTCTTCCTTCTGATTAAAGTTATTAACATAGTTAACATGTTCATTATCAGAAGTATTAAGGGATGAGGGGTTTCCTAATTGACATTCAAGTGCAGAATGACCTACATAACCGCATATCTCACATGCAATTTAAGTAGACGCCACAGAATTAATACTCAAGTTTTCAACCTTTTAAAAAAAAGCATCAACTTTAGAGGATATATGATCTAAAGCATCTATTTCATACTTTCCACCTTTTGATGTCTGAGCCCGCTCGTTCGCCCATTAATAGTGATTTTGAGCCATGTCTTCAATGAGAGTGTATGTCTCATCTATTGTTTTGTTTATCAAAGCTCCTCCTGCAGCATCAACAGTCATCCGAGTGTTGTAAGTGAGCCCGTTGTAGAAGGTGTGAACAATTAACCACTTCTCCAGTCCATGGTGAGGGCACATCCTCAATAATTCCTTATATTGTTCACAAGCTTCATAGAGTGACTCTCCTTCCTTCTGTACAAAGCTTGTGATTCGGTTCCTCATCTGTGCTCTTTTACTTAGGGGAAAATACTTTGTAAGAAACGCCCTGGACAACTGATCCCAAGTGGTGATGGACCTAGCGGGTAATGAGTGCAAACAAGCCCTAGCCTTGTCCTTTAAAGATAACGGAAATAATCTGAGTCAAATAGCATCATTGGTCACTCCATTAAGCTTCAAAGTGTCGCAATACTCTAAGAAAATTGACAGGTGGAGATTCGGATCTTCAGTAGCACCTCCTCCAAACTGATTTTGTTGAACCATTGAGAGCAGTGATGGTTTAAGCTCAAAATTATTAGCTTCAACAGTGGGCCTTGTAATACTCGAATGCGTGCCTTGAGCATTTGGGGCAGCGAAATCCTTAAGAAGTTGATTCTGATCACCCATTGTAGCTTGTTCTGTGTTCCTTTTCTCTCTTATATACCTTCTTATCTCTGCAAGAGTCACCGATAATTCAGGATTGTTTTCGTTGTGTACTTCTGTTTGATGCCCTTGCATAAAAGAAAGTGAGTAGCCAAGAGAATACAAATAAAATAAAAAAAATCTAGTCTAACTTAATAACGTAAGAACTCAATATTAACACCATAGTCCCTGGCAACGGCGCCAAAAACTTGGTGGGCAAAATCTGCAAGCGCACAGACTCGTTGTAGCTATCAAGGTCGATCCCACAGGGACTAGGGTTAATTACCAAATCTCATGTTATTCGACTAGCTAAACTAATGAGTATATCAGAAGAGATGAAAATTAAAAGAAATAAAATAATAACTAATCAGGTGGAATTCAATATAATGAAGAGCCAGGATTGGGTTATCACCATAACTTCGATGCTCAATGATGAATTATTTCAGTTCTCGGTGTTGGTTTAAACTAAAAAGGGTGAATTAGCCTAAATTAATCTAAAGCCTCTTTCAATGTCTAAAGATCGTGCCTAATTAATCTAAATTAACATACTTTCGTGGAATCAAGATTAAATTAAACTCATTAAGCTTCATGCTAATCCAATTCAAATCCTCAAGGAATCTAGCCTACTTTCGTCGTTCGAGCTCCCTGCTTAATTTCTAGAGATCCGGTATTAATCTTCACCTTTCAGTCCTTCAATTAATTACCTATAATTGCTAATACGGTGATCAAGCAAATCAACAAAATTAAAACACTAGAAATCAAGTTTAAAGATTTAAACTTTCACTAAGAACCTATATCAATTCATCATCAATCACCAAAAAGTTGGGTTCTTTCTCAATCCTAGACAAGAAATCTACTCACACATGATTGGGATAAGAGAATACATCCAATAATTATGCAAATCATTCATAAGAAGAAATAAATCAAAGAGATGAAAGAATTAACCCGTCTTTCAATTGAGATCTTCAAAATCAAAACTTGCAATCCAATCTTGTACAAGAAATTAGTGTATTTCTTCAATACTTGAACTCCAAAATAATTGCTAATTGATAGCTAAGAGAACATAACAAAAGATATCCAAAACCCTAAGTCAAAATATCTATTTATATGTCCACAAAAATCTAGAAAATAACTAATTCCCACGCCACAGGTGTGGTCTGCACCACACCAGGGTGTGGTAGGGGCTGTTTCGCTGATTTTGTGCTTGTTTGTTCAATTTTTGGTATTTTGGTTATAACTTTTGTGTCTGACCTCGGAACGAGGTGATTCAAATTGCGTTGGAAAGCTGTTGAAGAGATCTAAAACTTTCATCTTTTGAGTTTTTCTTTATTCGAACTGCATCATGGCTGAATTTCCAATTCTTCATACTCATGCATCCGTTTTCTTCACGAATCATGCCTTCGAAATCTTGTTGTTGCTTCAAACTCTTGTATAACTTCCATTTTCTTCACGAATCATGCCTTCGAAATCTTGTTGTTGCTTCAAACTCTTGTATAACTTCCAACGATCATCAAATCTTTCAATCAAACTCTTGTATAACTTCCAACGATCATCAAATCTTTCAATCTTGAGCCAATACCTACATATAAAAACACAAACCAAAGCAGTATCCTCGATCTAAACATGAAATATGCATTAAACACTCGAGAGGTGAAGAAGACCGGTATCCGTGTCCTTACCCAAGAGAGTGGGAGTCGATCCCGTATCCGGCAAAGTTCAACCTGATCAACTTCACATCATTCGATGGGAAAGGATCGCCCACTCAGCATCTGATCTACTTTAAGTCTCACTTAGGCATGATCTCTGGTAATGAAGCCTTGATGGTTCAGTCATTTATTAGTATCATTCGCGGGCCTGCCTTCGATTGGTACCGCCGTCTTAAGCCTGAAAGCATCAATAGCTGGGACAATATGGAAAGCTTATTCCATAATTCTGTCAACCTCCATTGGATTTGATCGTTGAAGCGCAATCCATCCAACCTCTAACATATTGTTTGTCTATAATAAATAAAAAACACAAATGCTAGACAAACAACATTAGTGATAAATTGTTTGTTAAACATCATCAAAACAAAGAGGTCAACAATCTCCCCCTTTTTGATGATGACAAATAATTTATAAAAATATATATATATGCATGAAAGGAAAGAATATATAATTTAGAATTATCATACATATAAACAAAAATGATATACTCATAATATTTCTCCCCCTTTGACAACATCAAAAATGGGACAAAAGGATGAAGAGAGCGAAAGCTCCCCCTATCAATATGCATGGGTGAGTATAAAAACAATAATAGATGAATATGCTAAATATCACTTAAAAAGAGAAGACTCCCCCTATCAAAATGCCTTATGGAATATATGCAATAATGATCAAGGCACACATATGTGAGCAAGTATAGATGAATATGCTAAATATCACTCACATACAAAAAGACAATGAGAACACATATAAATATGTCAATATGAAAATGGTGTCTCATTAACACAAAAAAAATAAAAACTATGTAAAAATAGATTTATGAAAACAAATGAAAGAATAACATGAGAATCATGCAAAAAGTTTTCAAATGAAAACAAATCACTCAAGTGAAATCATAAATCAAATGAAATCCATAAAAACATAAAACCAAACCATCATTGATTTTCAAAAATCAAGAGAGGCAACTATATCTAGCTCTTGAGCTAGTATCAACCTATATAAACATTTTAGCACCTGGTAAACAAGATTTGGGAATAAACACCCAATAAATCCGGTGGGTTACATAAATACAAACCTCTCATAAAAAAAACCAATAATCATGAAAATAAAAGAATTTGATCAATGAAAAAAATTTGTTTTCATGTTCAAAAGTTTAAAGTATAATTTTTCAAAACCAAGAAAAGGAAAAAAAAATTAAAATACTAAAGTTCTTGGTTTAAAGATCATTTTGGTACCCAAAAAATCTTGGTGCCGGATTGGTTAGGGACACGACCCCTATCATTCAAGCTCAAAGCCCTAGGGTTATGAACCCTCTTAGGCATATGTGGTGCACGGGATCGGTCATAGAAATAATCACTCAAATGACCCTTCCGATTGTAATATGTACAATGGAAATGAAGCATTTGCTTATGTTGACCATTAAAAGGTGCACGTGGAACATTTGCAAACAAAGGTAAATTATTTGAAGCTTTTTGCAAATGTGAAACATTATCAAAACAAAACTTTCCTAAATGGCCAAATCTACCACAAACATTACATTTATAAACATGTGGTCTACTAAATACATTTGGCAAACGTGAAGTCTTTTTCAAATCATAGTAAAATTTTACCAAATGGCCAAAATGTCCACAATGATCACATTTAAACACATGAGCATGCTTATGATGAACTTTATTAGTGTGTGCATGTACATGTGTATGTGATGAAAAAACTTGATGAGATGCACAATGAGCTTTAGCAGTCTTATATTTGTGTGCATCATAGCAAAATTTAGATAAATGGCCTTTATGACCACAAATGGAGCACTTGTAAACTTTGCTATATATGTGTGCATAATGAGTGGATGATTTTGTATTAGACTTGGCACACATATCCGCAAGCTTCTTGTGGTTGTTTATGCATGTAGTTAGAGTTGAATCTAAAGAGGAAATACAGTTTTTAACATTGTTCAACTCATCATTAGGCATATTAGCATTAACTTTAGAAGTAGAACATAAATAATCATTTATAAAAGAAGCAGTATCATTTTTTATGTTCTCTACTTCTAACATGGCATTATCTTTTTCATGAGTTAAACTAGCAATATTTGAAGTTAAAGAAACATGATCTAATTTTATTTTTTTATTGTTTTCTTTAAGGATCACATTTTCATTAGAAATAGTTTCAAACTTAGATGCTAACAACTCATGATCGGATTTCAAATCTTTATGCTTGCTTTGTAAATCAATAAAATCTTTATGTAATTTGTTAAAGGCATGTAATAATTTTTTACTAGCACAAGCAAGTTTGTCACTAGATAAATCATTAATTGATTCGAACTCGCAAACTTCACTAGGACTATCGCCTAGTGACCGTGTGCATGATGGTCCATATGAACTTGAAGCGGGATCCTCCAAAGCTTGTCGGATCGCCTCCAAGTCTCCTTGATGTGCTTCAATAAATTTTCATAAGGTGTAAGAACCATGAAAATGAACAAACTTGTTAGAGAGAGATGAGTTAAAAGCATTTAGCAAATATTCTAACAAAATATTATTCATAGTAATCATTCTATGATCATCTTTACTCCACTTGGATTTCTCCAAAGCGAGTACAATATAAGCACAATCTATAATTTCCCATAAATCAAAATGTTTAAATTGAACAAAAAGTTTAAATCTAACACACCATTGGGCATAAGGGAAATTATCTAACCTAGGAGCAATATTAATGGCATAACCTAAACCATGCATATCCATAATATAAA
>NC_033800.1:85212821-85213326 GCF_001876935.1 Asparagus officinalis
AAAATCAAAAATTAGATTAGCACAAAAAGATAACTTGGATCTTTAACTCAAGGTGATTAGTCCTTAAATCAAAGAGCACCAAGCTCTGATACCAATTATTAGACCCTAGAGGGGGGTGATTAGGGTCTTAAGCTAATCTAATCCGATTTTATACCAATTAAAACTAATACAAATATATTCTTGCAAGATAGATATACAAGAGTTATAAGCAAGAATAAGCAATATGAATAAAGAGATATATCCTAGCAAAGAGGTAATATATGCAAGGATATATAAACTAACACAAGGGTGAAATAAACATAAACAAGATAAGAGTGATAGTGTAAATAAACAATGCAAACACACAATATGATCACGGAGTTCGGACCTTCCGTCCTACGTCTTCGCTCCCCACTACCAGGGAGAAATCCACTATCACAACCGGGTTTTCTACACTCACCCGAATAACGTTTACACCTCACAATATCGGTTTTCAACGCTCACCGATCAACATTCACAATCACTC
>NC_033800.1:85214097-85237428 GCF_001876935.1 Asparagus officinalis
GCATCCGGTAAATATGATTTGGGAATAAACACCCAATAAATCCGGAGGGTTATATAAATACAAACCTCTCATCAAAATCAAAACTAATAATCATGAAAACAAAAGATTTGATAAAAGAAAAATTGTTTTCATAACCAAAAGATCTTAAAACATAATTTTCAAAACCAAGACAAAAAAATAAAAACACTAAAGTTCTTGGTTTAAAATCAAATTTGTTTTGGTACCCAAGTATTCTTGGTACCAAAAGATTTAGGGACATGACCCCTATCATTAAAGCTCAAAGTCCTAGGGTTATGAACCCTCTTGGACATATATGGTGCACGGGATCGGTCATAGCAATAATTACTCAAATGACCCTTCCGATTGCAATAAGTACAATGGAAAGGAAGCATTTGCTTATGTTGACCAAACGGTTGTGCACGGGACTCATTTGCAAAAATAGACTGTTATTTAAAATTATTTTGCAAATGGGAAACTTTCTTCAAATCAAAACATAACTTGGTCAAATGTCCAAATCTACCACAATGATCACACTTAAACTTTTGTGGTCTTTTAAAATCATTTGGCAAAAGTGAAGTCTTTTTCAAATCATAGCAAAATTTTGCCAAATGGCCAAAACGTCCACAAAGATCACATTTAAACACATGAGCATGCTTATGATGAACTTTATGAGTGTGTGTATGTACATGTGTATGTGATGAAGTAACTTGATGAGATGCACAATAAGCTTTGGCATTCTTATATTTGTGTGCATCATAGCAAAATTTAGATAAATGGCCTTTATGACCACAAATGGAGCACTTGTAAACTTTGCTATATATGTGTGCATAATGAGTGGATGATTTTGTATTAGACTTGGCACACATATCCGCAAGCTTCTTGTGGTTGTTTATGCATGTAGTTAGAGTTGAATCTAAAGAGGAAATACAGTTTTTAACATTGTTCAACTCATCATTAGGCATATTAGCATTAACTTTAGAAGTAGAACATAAATAATCATTTATAAAAGAAGCAGTATCATTTTTTATGTTCTCTACTTCTAACATGGCATTATCTTTTTCATGAGTTAAACTAGCAATATTTGAAGTTAAAGAAACATGATCTAATTTTATTTTTTTATTGTTTTCTTTAAGGATCACATTTTCATTAGAAATAGTTTCAAACTTAGATGCTAACAACTCATGATCGAATTTCAAATCTTCATGCTTGCTTTGTAAATCAATAAAATCTTTATGTAATTTGTTAAAGGCATGTAATAATTTTTTACTAGCACAAGCAAGTTTGTCACTAGATAAATCATTAATTGATTCGAACTCGCAAACTTCACTAGGACTATCGCCTAGTGACCGTGTGCATGATGGTCCATATGAACTTGAAGCGGGATCCTCCAAAGCTTGTCGGATCGCCTCCAAGTCTCCTTGATGTGCTTCAATAAATTTTCATAAGGTGTAAGAGCCTCCAAGTCTCCTTGATGTGCTTCAATAAATTTTCATAAGGTGTAAGAACTATCAAAATGAACAAACTTGTTAGAGAGAGATGAGTTAAAAGCATTTAGCAAATATTCTAACAAAATATTATTCATAGTAATCATTCTATGATCATCTTTACTCCACTTGGATTTCTCCAAAGCGAGTACAATATAAGCACAATCTATAATTTCCCATAAATCAAAATGTTTAAATTGAACAAAAAGTTTAAATCTAACACACCATTGGGCATAGGAAAAATTATCTAATCTAGGAGAAATATTGATGGCATGACCTAAACAAGGTGCACCGTGCATATCCATAATGTATATATATGCAAGCAATGCAAAAATCAAAAATTAGATTAGCACAAAAAGATAACTTGGATCTTTAACTCAAGGTGATTAGTCCTTAAATCAAAGAGCACCAAGCTCTGATACCAATTATTAGACCCTAGAGGGGGGTGATTAAGGGTCTTTATACCAATTAAAACTAATACAAATATATTCTTGCAAGATAGATATACAAGAGTTATAAGCAAGAATAAGCAATATGAATAAAGAGATATATCCTAGAAAAGAGGTAATATATGCAAGGATATATAAACTAACACAAGGGTGAAATAAACATAAACAATATAAGAGGGATAGTATAAATAAACAATGCAAACACACAATATGATCACGGAGTTCGGACCTTCCGTCCCACGTCTCCGCTCCCCACTCCCGGGAGAAATCCACTATCACAACCGGGTTTTCTACGCTCATCCGAATAACGTTTACACCTCACAGTATCGGTTTTTAACGGTCACCGATCAACGTCTATACTCCACACCTCACAATATGGTTTTCTAGCTAACCGAAAACTCTACAACACTCTCAAATAACAACAAATGATTTGTTCTCTAATACTAGGTGAGAACTCAATTAAAGCATACATTCAATTTTTATAACTCTCACCAACCCAAATATACTATGTATGAAAATACAATAAGCTCAAGTGGGTGTGTGTAAACAATAAGTGAAATAAGATCTAACTCAATTAGCAAACTAGCAATAATAAGAATATAAAAATCAATAATAAAATTGCTAGAGAAAAGAGTTAGAAAAACTTCTCTATAAACACAAAGGAGAGGATGAAGAAGATTGAGGATGAATCCCTCAATTGACAACGTAAGCTTCCTCCATTGTAAACAAAAACCCCGAACTTAAAACAAACTAAACAAACTTTTAATCTCTTTTAAAACATGTTTAAAACTCTCTCTTGGTGATAAAAATAGTTATGACAAAGGGGTATATATAGGATAGAAGAAAACAACCCAAAAAACCCCAAAAACCCCACTAAAAAACAAAAATCAGCAAGTTACTGTTACTGTGCAACGGTAACTTCGACGGTCGATCATGACGGTCGATCATGACGGTCGATCGCGAGAAGAAAAACTACAAAACTGATCTCTGAACTACTGACAGTCGACTGTGGTGGTCGACCGCACTGTAGCACGGTCGACCATGGCGGTCGACTGCACTTTTTCAGATTTTAACAGATGTTGGAATTTTACGTATCTAACTTTTTAAATTTAATTAAAAATAGTAAATCAACTCCAAAAATTATGAAATTTTGAGGGACGATTCTAGACATGTAGATGAACATTTTAGAGAAAGAATTTCTGAAATATCATTTCCTAGTTGAGAGAAATAATTGTTTAAACACAGATATATAGTTTCTGAAAAAAACTGCTAAAAACTTGGTTTTGTAAATTCAATTGAAAATAACAAAACAACTCCAAAATTAGTAAAATTTGGGAAAATATTTGTATTTATGAAGATAAACATGTAAACAAAGAAAATTTTCAAATCGCATTTCCCAATTATGAAAACGTATCTATTTTGCCAAAACATGCACGGACATAAGCTTATTAAAAACTTGATTTTGTAAATTCAAATAATCATAACAAATTAATTCCAAAATTGTTAAAACTTTAGGAAACATTTATAAATATGAAATTGAACATGTTAGAAAAAGAATTTCTCAAATTGAGTTTCCCATTTGTGAAAACTCATGTATTTTGTAAGTGTGTCCAAAACATGAAAATGTGATATACATAAAATTTGATGTTTTGACATAAACAATATTTTGAAACCCTATGAAATAATTTTATAGACTTAATAAAATATGTATATAATTATTTTTAAGTCCATAAACCAAAACTTGTGTATATATATAACTATATATATAAAAACCAAATATGTTTGTGTATATATGATTGAGCTTAAAGTACTAACACACATAATATAAAACCTAAACTAAATATACCCAAGCTTGATTGATTTTTGATGTAGCTCAACTTGATACACTTGCAGATGAAGCTAGAACTTAGATCTTCAATTTGAATTGCATAGGCTTCACTTCATAATTCTGCCAACCTCCATTGGATTTGATCGTTGAAGCGCAATCCATCCAACCTCCAACATGTTGTTTGTCTACAATAAATAAAAATTACAAATACTAGACAAACAACATTAGTGGTAAATTATTTGTTAAACATCATCAAAATAAGGATGCCAACATGCTCCTCATTGGACCCAGTTTCGCAAAGAAAGTTGAGGGTGGATAATTCATGTAATGGGAAGTTTTCGAAAGAATGTTACATGTAATGTTCTTAGGGATAACCCGGTCATTACAAACAATGTGATAAACACTAAACTCCCATTGTTAAAGTATTGACATAGCACTAGAAATTTTAATTCGAACGGTCTATTACGATGGTCAAATTCCCTTCATGTCAAGATCTTATCATTTGACATCGAAAACACCTACTGAGTAATTCGTATAGGTCAACACTCTGTAGGGTGAAAATTTGATTCTTCCGAAGAAAGGAGTTTCGTTTGTATTTATAAGAAAGCTTATTACAAACTAACAAATCAAATGTTTACAACAGAAGCAGAGGGAAGGCCCTCTTTGTTTTGTGTGGGGACTTTAGGTGGCGATAGGACGCCTCGCTCGGTGTTCGTGCCGAGTCTGCTTCCCTTGGACGATCCGATCGAAGTTGCTGCCGGAGCCTCAGTTCTCAATCTCAAATGAGGGAGCCTTTGGCAAAGGTCCAGGTTCAACCTTTGGGAGATTAGCCAGCAGAATATGCAACGGCCAATCCCCCATGGGTTTTAGTAGGCAAGTGATGACATGGGCCATCCCTTGATTCATGGGATTTGACCATGTGAGGGAGACAGCTTGACTGCTCCTTGAATTATGGGATGTGACCACACGTCATTCAGAGATGTCCTGCTGTTCATTCGTACCGTCAGTGGTCATTCGAAGAGCTGTGCTCTGCATCACGCTACGTAGGAGTGGGAAAGCCCATCCTCGTATGCGTGACAACGGCTGTCAGATGCTTGCGTGGATCTGACCAACCACCGAGCGTCGGCGACTCTCGTCCCTTCGCCTGGACAACTGAGGTGAGCCGCATTTATGAGGGTGCAGGCTGTTTTGGTGCCTGTCCGCTCATTCGTACTGTGGACGGCCATCTGACGGGCCTGGAGTATCGTGTCTTCTCTCTTGATTTGTGGGATTTGACCACTGATGTAACTGTTCCCATACTCCAAGTGGGCAGTTGACAGTGAGCTGGCGAGTCTGCAGCTTGGGTCTGCAGGCGAGCTTAGGACTGCAGGCAGACTTGGGTCTACAGGCGAGCTTGCAGGCGAGCTGAGTCTGCAGGCGAGTTTGGGACTGCAGGCAGACTTGGGGTCTGCAGGCGGATTTGAGACTGCAGGCGAATTTCGAGCTGCAGGCGAGCAGGCAGACTTGGGTCTGCAGGCGGATTTGGGACTGCAGGCAGATTCGAGCTGCAGGCGAGCTCCTGAGCATGGATTGAAGAATAGGCCGTAACTTTCAAACCGTAAGTCGGAATTGGACGAATTATATATGAAAATCGCCTATCTCGACGAGATGAAGCCATCCGAACCTAGCCAAAGGCTTCGGGAGCCATTCGAACCTAGCCGAAGGCTTCGGTTCGCTTCCTCCGTTTTGCCAAATTCCTTACGGTTTGGGAGATATCTGCGTTTTCCCCTTTTTCTGCTATTTCGGGCGAGGTTTTAGCAGTTTTGTTCTGAACTTCTCTGATAAGGATTTAAAGGCAATTTTTATTACCTACAAAACCCCCTCTAAAGTTTTCAGACCTGAATCAGGCCGCATGGGGTCTGGAACACTTTGGATATGAAGTCCCGTAAAGTGATCCCTGC
Source organism: Asparagus officinalis (assembly GCF_001876935.1). Lineage (NCBI taxonomy): Eukaryota > Viridiplantae > Streptophyta > Magnoliopsida > Asparagales > Asparagaceae > Asparagus > Asparagus officinalis. The sequence continues at coordinate 85,219,799 of NC_033800.1, forward strand.
TCTTCACTCGCAGCTGATGATCGCCTTCTAGGATTTTGAGCAAACCCTCAGCTATCAACGGACTTGATTTGTCTTTACCAACTGCCGTTTGAGTTGGACTAGCCATGCTCTTGCCCTTAGCATGGTAAGTTGTCGAGGAGTCTCTCTTAGGCTCAATGCTAAAATTTCTCCTCTATCCTTAGCCTTTCGAGGCGTTTGGATTTAAGGGAGCAGTTTAACCTCGTATACCAGTCGGAGGGTAGGAGCAGTTTAGACTCATGCACCAGTTGGAGTGTAAGGGGGCAGTTTAGACTCATGCACCAGTTGGAGTAAAGGGGGCAGTTTAGACTCATGCACCAGTCGGAGTATAAGGGAACAGTTTAGCCTCATGCACCGGTTGGAGGATAAGGGGGAAACTTGTCTTCTCTTAGGGCAAAGATGAAGACGAACCCTGATTTGTCTTCTCTTGGGGCAAAGACGAACCCTGAAATAGCAGCACATCGCATAGTAGGCCACTATCAAACAACAACGCCTTTTATGGGAAAGACGGTGCTGGGAGAATCAAATCGTTCAGGGACGTATGAGTATGACGACTGATCGGACAACGTCATTTGCGGGAATGACGGTGTCGGCTATCAGAGGTAATCGTTAACGTGATAGGAATTGCCGCGATCGGAGCGACTTTGAGGACCTACCATCCTTTTGAAGAGGATTGGTAAGTTGATTTTGTCAGAGGTGTAGTGTTAACATGACAGTGGGAGTTTATTGCGATTTGAGCAACTCTATGGACCTACCATCCTATTGAAGAGGACTGGTAAGTTGATTTGTCAGAGGTAACTGTTAACGTGACAGTGGGGGTCCCGCCATCCTATTGAAGAGGATTGGCGGGGGATTGTGGCTTTGGTCCTAACTATCTGAAGGTTTGACCAAGTGGGAGTTTGATGCAGCCCACCTGAACTGCTAGTCTCGCCTGTTTTGAGCGGTTCGCCACAAATGGAAACCTGGCTCAAGAAGTGGGGCTCGACTAACTGTTAGGCTCGCCTGATTTGAGCGGTTCGCCGAAACTGGGAACCTGGCTCAAAGAGATGAGCTCGCCTCAACTGTTAAGCTCGCCTGATTTGAGCGGTTCGCCGAAACTGGGAACCTGGCTCAAAGAGATGGGGCTCGCCTAAGCTGTTAAGCTCGCCTGATTTGAGCGGTTCGCCGAAACTGGGAACCTGGCTCAAAGAGATGAGCTCGCCTCAACTGTTAAGCTCGCCTGATTTGAGCGGTTCGCCGAAACTGGGAACCTGGCTCAAAGAGATGAGCTCGCCTCAACTGTTAAGCTCGCCTGATTTGAGCGGTTCGCCGAAACTGGGAACCTGGCTCAAAGAGATGAGCTCGCCTCAACTGTTAAGCTCGCCTGATTTGAGCGGTTCGCCGAAACTGGGAACCTGGCTCAAAGAGATGAGCTCGCCTCAACTGTTAAGCTCGCCTGATTTGAGCGGTTCGCCGAAACTGGGAACCTGGCTCAAAGAGATGAGCTCGCCTCAACTGTTAAGCTCGCCTGATTTGAGCGGTTCGCCGAAACTGGGAACCTGGCTCAAAGAGATGAGCTCGCCTCAACTGTTAAGCTCGCCTGATTTGAGCGGTTCGCCGAAACTGGGAACCTGGCTCAAAGAGATGAGCTCGCCTCAACTGTTAAGCTCGCCTGATTTGAGCGGTTCGCCGAAACTGGGAACCTGGCTCAAAGAGATGAGCTCGCCTCAACTGTTAAGCTCGCCTGATTTGAGCGGTTCGCCGAAACTGGGAACCTGGCTCAAAGAGATGAGCTCGCCTCAACTGTTAAGCTCGCCTGATTTGAGCGGTTCGCCGAAACTGGGAACCTGGCTCAAAGAGATGAGCTCGCCTCAACTGTTAAGCTCGCCTGATTTGAGCGGTTCGCCGAAACTGGGAACCTGGCTCAAAGAGATGAGCTCGCCTCAACTGTTAAGCTCGCCTGATTTGAGCGGTTCGCCGAAACTGGGAACCTGGCTCAAAGAGATGAGCTCGCCTCAACTGTTAAGCTCGCCTGATTTGAGCGGTTCGCCGAAACTGGGAACCTGGCTCAAAGAGATGAGCTCGCCTCAACTGTTAAGCTCGCCTGATTTGAGCGGTTCGCCGAAACTGGGAACCTGGCTCAAAGAGATGAGCTCGCCTCAACTGTTAAGCTCGCCTGATTTGAGCGGTTCGCCGAAACTGGGAACCTGGCTCAAAGAGATGAGCTCGCCTCAACTGTTAAGCTCGCCTGATTTGAGCGGTTCGCCGAAACTGGGAACCTGGCTCAAAGAGATGAGCTCGCCTCAACTGTTAAGCTCGCCTGATTTGAGCGGTTCGCCGAAACTGGGAACCTGGCTCAAAGAGATGAGCTCGCCTCAACTGTTAAGCTCGCCTGATTTGAGCGGTTCGCCGAAACTGGGAACCTGGCTCAAAGAGATGAGCTCGCCTCAACTGTTAAGCTCGCCTGATTTGAGCGGTTCGCCGAAACTGGGAACCTGGCTCAAAGAGATGAGCTCGCCTCAACTGTTAAGCTCGCCTGATTTGAGCGGTTCGCCGAAACTGGGAACCTGGCTCAAAGAGATGAGCTCGCCTCAACTGTTAAGCTCGCCTGATTTGAGCGGTTCGCCGAAACTGGGAACCTGGCTCAAAGAGATGAGCTCGCCTCAACTGTTAAGCTCGCCTGATTTGAGCGGTTCGCCGAAACTGGGAACCTGGCTCAAAGAGATGAGCTCGCCTCAACTGTTAAGCTCGCCTGATTTGAGCGGTTCGCCGAAACTGGGAACCTGGCTCAAAGAGATGAGCTCGCCTCAACTGTTAAGCTCGCCTGATTTGAGCGGTTCGCCGAAACTGATGGTTTCTTGTTGCTCGTCGAGCCTCCTAGACATCTCCTCAGGGATGTCGGTCATGTGCACACTCACGTGCCTGCCTCGAATTGAGCTTGAAGTCTGCGACGTTGCCGTTGCGGAGCAATCGTCGTCGTCGTTGTCAGAGACGGACGTCAGACCCGTGCCGACAAATGGGGTGGCCACCCCTATTTGAGCGTGAGCGTGTTGGCGAGGTTCAGGCTGGCGAGGTTCACCCGTCAGGCGAGATTGGTACAGTGTGCCTGCGCCTGTCTGGCGAGATGTTGCTTCGCCTTTCTGGCGAACTTGGGCCGTCAGGCGAGATTGGTGAAGTCCGCTTGTTTGACGAAGACCTCTTGAACTGCAGAGTTCGCCAGGTGCCCTTGGTTCGCCAAAATTGAACACCTTGCTCACAGAGTGGGGCTCGCCTAAACTGCTAGGCTCGCCCGATTTGAGCGGTTTGCCAAAACTGGGAACCTGGCTCAAGAGGTTGGGCTTGTTTAAGCCGTTAGGCTCGCCCGATTTGAGCGGTTCGCCAAAAATGGAAACCTGGCTCGAGATGTGGGGCTCGCCTAAACCGTTAGGCTCGCCTGAATTGAGCAGTTCGCCGAAACTGGGAACCTGGCTCGAAGAGATGGGTTCGCCTAAACTGATAGGCTTGCCCGATTTGAGCGGTTCGCCCATACTGGGAACCTGGCTCAAGGGGTTGATTCCTTTCAAGCCTGAATAATAATTCAGGCTGTCGTGGGGGATGAGGGATTGTGCCTCGAAACGAGCGAGAGCTTTTCGTCGCCGCTGTTTGGATCTTTTTGAACGAGGAGCGTTCATGTCGACGACGGAGGCATATTCTGCGTCGACACAAATGGTTGATTCCTCTTGCACAGGGGTCTGCGAGGATCGTTCATCGACCCATTCAGCAGCCCCTAGACCTGCATTCTCGAATCTCGGCTCGGCCTCAACTGGTTCGGGGGGAAAAGAACCCCCTGCCTCGGCTTGGGCAGATCCCTCAGGCTTGGTTGCCTCGGCCTCTTGGGGCTGGGCCACCCGCACGACTCTGCAACCATCGCGAGATGTATTGCTGCGAGAAGAGGACGATTGTAAGTACCCTTCGAATTTGATCACAAGGGACTCAACAGTAGTCCCTGCAGCAACTTCGTCAGACTGCGCCACCACCAATTCATCTGAATGAACGGATTCTCCCACTGTGGTCGCCATCTTCTGTAGGGTGAAAATTTGATTCTTCCGAAGAAAGGAGTTTCGTTTGTATTTATAAGAAAGCTTATTACAAACTAACAAATCAAATATTTACAACAGAAGCAGAGGGAAGGCCCTCTTTGTTTTGTGTGGGGACTTTAGGTGGCGATAGGATGCCTCGCTCGGTGCTCGTGCCGAGTCTGCTTCCCTTGGACGATCCGATCGAAGTTGATGCCGGAGCCGGAGCTTCGGTTCTCAAATGAGGGAGCCTTTGGCAAAGGTCCAGGTTCAACCTTTGGGAGATTAGCCAGCAGAATATGCAACGGCCAATCCCCCTCTTCATGCTGCTGAAGATGGGTTTTAACAGGCAAGGGATGGCATGGGCTCTCCCTTGATTCATGGGATTTGACCACTAATAGAGGTGAGGGAGATAGCTTGACTGCTCCTTGAATTATGGGATGTGACCACACGTTGTTCGGAGACGTCCTGCTGTTCATTCGTACCGTCAATGGTCATTCGAAGAGCTGTGCTCTGCATCACGCTACATAGGAGTGGGAAAGCCCCTCCTCGTATGCGTGACAACGGCTGTCAGATGCTTGCGTGGATCTGACCAACCACCGAGCGTTGGCGGCTCTCGTCCCTTCACCTGGACAACTGAGGTGAGCCGCATTTATGAGGGTGCAGGCTGTTTCGGCGCCTGTCCGCTCATTCGTACTGTGAGCGGCCGCTTGACGGTCTTGGGGTACTGTGCCCTCTCCCTTGATTTGTGGGATTTGACCACTGATGTAACTGTTCCCATACTCCAAGTGGGCAGTTGACAGTGAGCTGGCGAGTCTGCAGCTTGGGTCTGCAGGCGAGCTTAGGACTGCAGGCAGACTTGGGTCTACAGGCAGACTTGGGGGCGAGCTGAGTCTGCAGGCGAGTTTGGGACTGCAGGCAGACTTGGGGTCTGCAGGCGGATTTGAGACTGCAGGCGAATTTCGAGCTGCAGGCGAGCAGGCAAACTTGGGGTCTGCAGGCGGATTTGAGACTGCAGGCGAATTTCGAGCTGCAGGCGAGCAGGCAAACTTGGGGTCTGCAGGCGGATTTGAGACTGCAGGCGGATTTTGAGCAGTAGGCGAGCAGGCAGACTTGGGTCTGCAGGCGGATTTGGGACTGCAGGCGAATTTGAGCTGCAGGCGTTTGCAGGCGAGCTCAGGTGCGCAGGCAGACTTGGGTCTGCAGGCGGATTTGGGACTGCAGGCAGATTTGAGTTGCAGGCGAGCTGCTGAGCATGGATTGAAGAATAAGCCGTAACTTTCAAACCGTAAGTCGGAATTGGACGAGTTATATATGAAAATCGCCTATCTCGACGAGATGGAGTCATCCGAACCAAGCCAAAGGCTTTGGTTCGCTTCCTCCGTTTCGCCAAATTCCTTACGGTTTGGGAGATATCTGCGTTTCCCCCTCTTTTGCTATTTCGGGTGAGGTTTTAGCAGTTTTGTTTTGAACTTCTCTGATAAGGATTTAAAGGCAATTTTTATTGCCTACACACTCCCACTATGATTTATACTTTTACTCCCACTTGGTCAAATCTTTAAACAGTTAGGACCACAACCAAAATCCCCTCTCGATGCTTTCCATGAACGAGAGGTCCGCAAATTGAATAATCAACCCTTTAAATAATTAGGATCGCTCAAACCCCTCATTTGGTCAAACATTCCTACAGTTAGGGTCAAAGCCAAAATCTCCTCTCGATTCCTTCCATGAACGAGAGGTCCACTTTCAAATCGAGTGATCAAACCTTCGATTCCTTCCATGAACGAGAGGTCCACTTTCAAATCGAGTGATCAAACCTTCCTACAGTTAGGGTCACCTCAAACTCGAGTGATCAAACCTTCCTACAGTTAGGGTCACCTCAAACTCCCGCTTGGTCAAACCTTCCTACAGTTTGGGCTAAGATAACAATTCACTCTCGATAAACGAGAAATTCACTTTTAGTTCGGTAATTAAACCTTCCGACAGTTAGGATTATCTGAATCTTTTCGATTCTCGGAGTGGAGATCCCACTCTTAGATTTACCTTCCCAGATTCTTAAAGTGGAAATCCCACTTTGAGTTTTCTTTGTAACTGGAGATAGAATATAAAGTTTTTCTTTTCCAGTATCGGGTTTGTCTTTACCCCAAGAGAAGACACCATCCTTCAACTCTAAATTCGTGCTTCACACGCACGGGGAATTTTATCCCGAACCCTCAGTAAGGATAAGTCAACGCCTAATACGCGTTGCCAGTTTAGTCTTTCACCGAGTGAAGAAGACACCAGAATTCAAATCTAGAGAATTTTATCCCGAAGCCTAAGTAGGGATAAGTCAGCGTCTAACATGTGTTGCCGGTTAGTCATTGACCGTAAAAAGGATAAAAGCCCACATATTCGACATTGTGACAGGTTGTTATTAATAACACCATAATCTGTGCTTTCACATGCACGGGAAATTTTATCCCGAAGCCTTAGTAGTGATAAGTTAATACCTAACACGCGTTATCGGTTTAGTCTTTCATCGAGTGAAGAAGACATCAGAATTCAAATCTGGGGAATTTTGTCCCAAAGCCTAAGTAGGGATAAGTCAGCGCCTAACACGCGTTGTCGGTTAGTCCTTGACCGTAAAAAGGATAAAAGCCCACATATTCGACATTGTGACAGGTTGTTATTAATGACACCATAATCCGTGCTTTATACATATAGGGAATTTTATCTAGAATTCTAAGAATGGATAAGTCAACGCCTAACACACCTTGTCGGTTTAGTCTTTTACCGAGTGAAGAAGACACCAGAATACAAATCTGGGGACTTTTATCCCGAATCCTAAGAAGGGATAAGTCAGAGACTAACACACGTTACCGGGTAGTCTATTCCCGTAAGAAAAATGAAGTCTACGTATTCAGTATCATAGCACTAAAAGAGTTAACTCTTTTAGCACAATGTTACATGCAGAACGGACTTAAACAATCTACATGCTAGCCCGACTCAAACGGTAGTCGATAAAGGCTCATCAAACCTGTTGATGGCTGAAGGTTTGCCAAAAATCCTATAAGTGTGAGAGTCATTGACGCACCAGCTTTATTAGTTGGTCTCGTGACTTGAGCATCCAATAACTTTAGGATAAGATCCATACCTACAGCTGAATTAGATTTAATAGTTGGTCCTGCAGCTCTAACATTTGGGACCATCACGCTCAAATGCCTTAAGAGCTTGAACTGTGTAGACTCCAGCAAACGTACGAGTATAAACTGTGTTAACGTCGGTCAACACATTACAACAAAGGTCGATGTCGGACAACACGTTGTGATGGAGATAATCAATTTAAAGTCAACTCAATGACACGAGTCAAAACTAACTCACCAATTTTGATTCGAGACTTCGACGACGGCCAGACGATAAACGTAGCGCCGGAAGAACTTCAGCTATTCATCAAAATATTGAATAGACTAAAAATCAAAGAAGTCAAAGATCGAAGCTAACTACAGGTCCTTACTCACCGACTGAAGGTTGGACCGATCACATCCAAAGTATTTTAGGCCCTTGTATAAAAGAAACGAGATTGAAACACTTTGGAGGGGGTATCTGTAGGCGTTAAAAATTACCTACGGGCTCTCGTACGCCGCTCGAAGCAGAAAGAAGATGATGAATATCACTATACAAGTCACAGAAGCTTAATTGACATCGATGAACATATGAAGTAAGTCGACGAACCGTGTGAAGCAACAGAACTGCAGAATAACGAAGATACAAACTGATTGGAAGCTACGCTTCACTGAAAGATGAAGCGCCCCTCGTGTCCTATCTACTCCACGTGTGATTCAATCATGGGATCTTGTAGATCTCCTTGTCGGCCTTCCGTCGCACTTTGAATCGCACAATTCTGAGTTTTGACGACGAAGATACAACAGAAACGGACGGGACGCACAAAATAATGCCTCAGGCCTTGGTAGAGACACTACGACTGTCTTGGACTATCATTTAAAATTATCGGGGTTTTACACCAAGTGTCTCGGCCATGGCCGAGACACTTCGAGTGTCCGTAGGCCTAAAAAGCTGTTTTACGTAGTTTTGAGTTGTTTTTCGCCCGTTAACCACCTGAGTTTGTTTCAACTAATCTAATATCATCCAAAAACATGATAAAATGGTTACAACTAAGGATAAGAGTGAATCGGTGGTTCTTATCTGAAAACAGAGCTCCTGAGATCTATAAATATAGCCTTAGAGCCTTCATTTGCACGGATCTGGAATTCTCGAGCCTTGGCGAAGCCCTGCTGAATCAGAGACTGAGGAGCACGAATTTTAGAGAGGAGGAGAAGATCGGATCGAGTTCTTTAACATAGGAAAGAGAAGTTTGTCAGATCTGTAGCCCGGTTCCTTCCCTTGAGATCGTACCTAGCTGCGATCTCGAGAAGAGTGGTTATCTCATTGTTGTCAAGATAATTGCTTCGGTTTCTTAATTCCTTCGCAAATCAACAAAACTCTAGATTGATCTGATTGCTTGGTAGTCCACGGATATTAACGTCCTCGACAGAGGCAAAGATCTCACGTAAGCAGCGGGTGATAAACGTCTGTTGCGTTTGTTTGAGAAGAGTTGTAATTTTCGTTTTCATTGTATAAGAGTCTTATTAAAAGACTATCTTTTTTTGTTTTCATTATAACGACTGAAGTTATAATGAATACATCAATGAAGATATCAGCTTTCCACCAAACAAGCTGGCGACCATAGTGGGAGCCAACAGCCTTACTGCTAAGACTGTTGTGCCGCAGCCGACGATCAAGATCCCCGTGGCTGAAGAGGTCGAATACGAGTTCGACCAACAGAAGTTCGAGGAGTACGTCTCCTCCTCCTCCTCCAGATCCGCCTCTCCTCGCAAGTGCAGGAAAGTCTCCTCCTCCCGGAAGATCCGCTGGTCTTCAGAAATGTTTAGGCTGTTTAAATGCAAGAAGGGCACGCACTAGCACACGCTCGGACCACAGGCACAGACCCGCTTGCTCGTAGGTACCCACTCGCTTGCATGAGCCCGCACGTTAGCATACCAACACAAGTGTATATTTCTAACAACTTTATTATACCATAATATAACAAGTATGCTAATTTGAACCATTTGAAATGCATTCATTTAGTCAATGTGTACTAAAACTCACACACTAGTAATTGAGCACCATTTAATTTCCATCTACAGAATCCAAACCATATAATTGGTATCCTTCCATATAAATCCTCCATTAATTATTCATTTATATCAACAAAATATTATAATACCCCCATTACCCCTTTATCAATCTTACAGTGGATCTTTGGCTATTTCACTTAAATATTTTTTTCTTATTATAAAATAATAAATGTAATTAGTTAATTCATAATGTTACTAATAATAATTATTTAATTAGTAAAGAAATTAATTAAATTATGTCAATCTTAGTAATTAATAACCATAAATAATGTCATATATAATATACATTTGAATGAATTATGTTTTATTATAAATAATTATCCTTATTAATTAATTAGTTAATTAATAAATAATTTTTAAAATTTCATATTAAATTAATTATTTTTTATTTATAATAATAAATAATTACTCTTATTTATGAATAATTAATAAATAAACATATTAATAATTACTGTTTAATTATTTTTATGTATGAATAAATAATTATTCTCATTAATTAAGTGGTCCATTATAAATAATTATTAATAATTATTATTTAATTAACATGAAATTAATTAATTTATATTAATACTAGTAATTTTTAACCTCAAATAATGTAATATATATATCTTTATTTTTAATTATGTATATTCCTTATTGTGAATAACTAATTCTAAATTAATTAATTAATAATTTTACTGATAATAAATTTATTAATATAAAAATAATTAATTACTCCTGATATTAGTAATTAATTATCATAATTAATATGAAATAAACTAATGTTTATTATTTAATTAGTTAAATAATTTTTTTGGTAAGTAAGCAGCTTATCTTATTACCAAAATAGCGAAAAAGTGCAACATCATATGTACAAGAACTGAGTAGTTCATAATCAAAACTGAGCCCTCATAAGGAAACAAAAAACATATACTCTCATCTCCCTGAAAGAAAACAGAAACTATCTATCAAAAGAGAGAACTCCGATCATTTTACAATTTAAGACTTTGTAGAAACAAAGATAGGGTATATTTTCATTGCTGAACACCACTCTCTGTTCGTAGCTGTATCTTTGAGCTTCTCAATCTTACTATATAGAATTTTGATATCATATATTGCCTGCTCAATGATCTCCTCTTTAGACCTTTCTTTTTGCTAAAAAATGATTGTATTGCAGTACATCCACAGATTATATATATATACAGGCAGCAGCAACAGTTTTTTTCAGACTTGCAACTGCAGAGTTTCCTTTTTATTTTTTAATTACATCATCCAGTCAAAGCACATTTGGCCAGCTGTTAGGGCATTTTTGAACCGGATAAATCTCATTGCACTCTCCCAAATCTGACAACGAAAATAGCACTCGAACAAAAGATGTTCTCTACTCTCAACGGCAGAATTGCATACAGGACATGAGTCATCATCCACAATACCAAAAGTTTTCAATTTTTTCCTTTTTCGAAGTTTATTCAAACATACAATTCCACAAAAGAAAAAGAATGCTTTGGTAAGGCATATTTAGTCCATACCAGTCTCGCCCAAGCCTTTTTATCACCAAATCTAGAGAGACTTTTATAAGTAGCAGCAGTAGTATCTTCTCCTTTCCATTTTCATACCTGAAATGGAGTAATCAACACATTTGAGTGCATATTTTCTGATCTTTAGAATTTTCTTGAACCGCTAGGAATATGGTGCTTTAATTTCCGTAGCCCAGAAATCGTTGTTCCTTAAGTAGTACCCATCCATCCACTTCACCCACAGTGAGTCAGCTTTGAGAGCTATATATAGACCATACATGTTTCAGCATCGAAGAGATATTGAAAGTCCCATATCATGAAGACTGAGAACCCCATAATTCTAGGCAAGCAAACTGTGGACCAAGCCAAAGCCACTATAGATTTTCTATGATTGTTAAGCATTCCAGCCCATAAGTAACCTCTGCAAATCCTCTCCACTTCCTCAATTACTTTCTTCGGCAGAATGAATACGCTCCCCCCAGAATATCTTTGTACCGTACAATACATATTTGACCAATTGGGGGAGGTCTTCCAGCAAAAGAGAGTAGGCTAGAGGTCCATGATGCAACTTTGCTGGTCATTCTTTCAATAAGGACTTCACAGTCATATGAAGAAAGACTTTTAGAGGTAAGAGGGATACCAAGGTAACGTACCGGTAAGACTCCCTCACTGAAATGAAATGCGTATATCGGATAATTTCCTGCTTGACTACCATAGAGGTGTTAGTAACTAAACCAGAAGCCATAGAGAAGTGCTGGAATCTTTCAAAAATATGTTTAAATTAGATGATAGCTCCCCTTTGCAAAAAAAATCGTAAGATCATCAGCAAAACAAAGGTGAGATAATCCTAGGCTCTTGCATTAAGGATGAAAATGGAAATCAGCAATGTCCTTCAAATCTGCAAACCGTCTACTCAAATATTCCATGGCCAGTAAGAGAAGGTATGGAGACACTGGGTCTCCTTGTCTAACACCTCTTGCACCAGAGAGAGAGAGAGAGAGAGAGAGAGAGAGAGAGAGAGAGAGAGAGAGAGAGAGAGAGAGAGAGAGAGTGTATGAACACAAGTCATAATTAATCCACTTCCTTAATTTATGAGGATATCCAAGCCCCAAAAGGATATTATTCAAAAAATCCCAGCTAATAGAGTCATAAGCTTTCTACAAGTCAACCCTAATAGCAATTCTGAGACTAATTTGTTTTCTGCCATACATATGCAAGAGTTTTCTGGTGCCATTAGAATATTGTGAGCAATATTCCTCCCCTTAATGAAAGCTCCCTGAGCTTCACTAATTAAGGAATTAATAACCTCTTTGAGCCTATTAGTGATCACATTTGAAATGCATTTATAGAGCACATTGCAACATGCAATAGGTCTGAATTCAAAGGCATAATTTGGGCATTGTACTTTAGGAACAAGGGTGATGGATGTGAGATTAAGAGACTTGAGGGGCATACTGGTGCGAAAGAAATCTTGAATCGCCTTTGTGATGTCATCGCCAACAATGTGCTATGAGGACTTGTAAAACTTAGAAGTAAATCCATCTGGACCGGGGCTTTTTGAGTCATTAATATGAAACATAGCAGCTCTTACCTCATTTGCTTCTGTTGGTTTGCAGAGAAAAAAACAATGATCCTCAGTAAGTTTTTTACCTCTGTTAAGAATATTCTTATTAATAGGAGAAACATTGTCTGAAGTATCCAAAAGACCAGTATAAACGGAAACCAGTTCCTCTTGGATGTCCTGATTGAGAAGTCAGCTTAACTCCTGCAGAATTATAAATAGATAGGATAGAGTTTTTACTCCTCCTTTGTTTCATCACAACAGGAAAAAAAAGAAGAATTTGTATCACCAAGCTTCATCCAGTTCACTATAGCTTTTTGATGCAAATAACATGCTTCATATTTAAGTAATCTCAAGAATTCTCTTGTGTTCTCTTCATTTCAATCTCCTTCAGAAGTTGGTCACTAGGATTCATCTGCAACTTGTTTTGAGCACAATGCAATGCTTCCCTTGCTTTATTAACTCTATATCTCCAATCCCCCCAAAATATTTCCTATTAAAATCTTTTAGAGCATATTTAACTGATTTCAGCCTCTGAGTGACTTGAAACATTCTAGTCCCTTTGACCTTTTTAGACCATCCCTGAGCTATCACAGAATTGAATAACTCGTGATTACACCAGAACCCAAAAAATTTAAAAGAAGTCTTTTCCCTATAAAGGTCTATTAAAGTAAACTACTGATGGGCAATGATCAGATATACCTTGGGCTAAGAATTCAGCCTCAACGTTTGGGTAGCAATCCGTCCATGACTCATTTATCAGAACTCTATCAAGCTTGCTATATATATATATATGATGGTTGTTCCAAGTGTAGAAATTTCCTTTGTACTGCATGTCTACAAGCTAATTTTCTCTCAAGACATTCTGAAGCTCAGAAACTTCCCTTGTTGTGGCCTTCTCCATTTATCCTTTCAGACAAATCGTGGATACAATTTAAGTCCCCAAGTAGGATTCAAGGATTAATCATAGTGCCAGAAATGATATCGATGTCTTCCCGTAACTTTGCCCTTTGGTTTGCAGAATTAAAGCCATAGATGAATGTAGTAAAAATTTTGTAGAGGCCCCTCTTATCTTCAATCATATAGTGAATATACTGATCTGACATACTGATAATGTGAAGATCTACAAGCTGAGCATTCCACAAGAGGAAGATTTTACTATGGATATCGAAACTGAAATTATGGACAAAATTCCAAACTGAAGCACATGTTTTTGCCTATGCTTCAATATGAGAAATACTAACTTTTACTTCTACCAGACCTACAACTGCCAATTTATGAAAATTAATAAAAGTCTCTTAATATTCCAGCATGATATAGGATTCATCCATATCTAGGAGGGGGTCTCCTACTTCTCACCTCCTTTTGTTGGATACTATACAACCCCAATTGAGTAAGGTTGTGATCCTTCTTGTTTGATGATTGATTCTTGATAGTTGGTTCTATAGTAGTGTCCAGTCCTCTGTCCTCATGCTCTGAGAGAGATTGAAAAACATTTGAGGTACCCACATTATCTGTGGAAAGAGGTGTAGCTGCTCCTTTTGCTTTACTATTTGAAGAAACTTTTCCATGCATTGTCTCCTACATCGAGTTTTAAAAATAAGTCACACAAGTTAACAAAAAATAAATAAATGGTAGCCAAAACAGCTTGCAATGCCAAGTTATCAATAATCATCGTAAAAGAAGTGGTACCAAGGGCCTGCTTGGATGAATTCAGCAACTTAATATTATCAGTTTTCCAAAAAAAAACAAAGGCATTTCCTCTCCTCACATTGACAGAGGATCGCGGCAGTCTCTTTGTACTGCACTTGTAATGAAGGCAACGGATATTGATCTCGGTAAACACACCGGGGTTCCCTATTCTTCACAAACGGGTAAGAAAGCACGCTCACTGGGAGCTGACTGACAAAGTTCGACAGCGTGTAATCGGGGCAGAGCAGCCGCAGGAGGCCTCATTTGAGATTCAGATGGTTTACGGCTTGTTAGGTTCGCGTTAAATCCAGGGGCGTGTAGTGACCCTGTTGCAGAGCTTGAGGTGATTAGATCCGGACGCTCGGCTTGTGTGGGATAGGGGATGGCGAAAAGATTATTTGCGAGTCAGATGCTGCGGCGAAGGTGATTAGAGCTTGATAAAAGCGGGAAAATATGGAGTTGGAATCCCACGGGATACTCAGGTTGCAGCACAAGATTGAGACTGCGAGCTCGTGCATACTTACAGAGAAGGCAACTGTTGTTGAGATGCCCTCCCAAACATCGGAGTGGAGTCCTCGACGCCCATGCACAACGCTTCAACCGATATTTGTAATCTTTTGTATGGTGATCGGTTAGGTGTTGCTACTCCCTGGTGTGTTAGGGTGGAGTAGCCGCTTCTCTCTTCTTTGTCTATTATCCGGTTCGTTATCATGGAAAGTAACAAAGAAACCATTATTTCTGATGATCACAGTTGTCTGTTAAGTAATGAACGATCGAGATTCATCTTTAATGAAAAGTGGAGCAGCAATGAAAGGGGCATTATTTCCCTGAAGAAGTCTTCATAAATACTTACAGTATAAGAGAAGGAAAAAAGAATCCCTTAGGTTCCAAGAAAAAAAGAAATTTTCATCTCATAGCAATCAGATAACAATCATAACTCCACTATAAACACAAATAATTACCGATTCCTCCAAACCCCCTATAAACATTGTAAAAGAAAAGGAGGGAGAAAAAAATAACAACAATAAAATTATCTAAATTGCATACAACAAAATTGGGGTTTGGCCTAAAAATCACCCCAAACTCACCTCACCTTGGGTGAACGATGAGGACGGGCAACAACGTTTCCATAACTACGATTAGCACCCACCTGAGACGACGCAGATTCTCTCGACTGTCTCACTCTACTTTTCATCGCTTCGACCTGCTCTAGATTCTCGACGACTTCCTTCATTGACGGCCGGTTCTTAGGCTCACCAGCAAGACATCTCAGAGTGAGTTGTGCAGCTTGAAGAGCTCCTTTGGATGGATATTGCCCCCCAAGACGAGGGTCCATTAACCGAGCTAGTTTTCTTCGGTCAGCTAGAAATGGCTTAGCCCATTCTATTAAGTTGTGTTGTCCACTGGGCCGGTTTGAGTCGAGGGCTCGTTGACCGGAGAGCATCTCAAGAAGCACCACCCCGAATCCGTACACGTCACTCTTCACGTACAGATGACCTAGGTAAACATAACACAAGATCGAATTTAGATTTTGATGAGTTTCAAGATTTTCATTTTTTGAAGAAATGCAAACAAAAATGTAAGGAAAGTTGTGATATAGACTACTTTATTCATAAGGATTATTTGCGGATAGACCGGTTGTGCTATTGTCCAAATGAAGGTAAACCCCATGAAGTTCTATCGTTGCAGATGGACTGAAGTGATATGTTCTTTTGACTCTTGTACTCTAAGGATGTTTATTTACCAAAAACAGTATTCTCTTTCTATAAGGGTAAATGAGTCGAAAACATTTCACTCTGGGGGTCTATCTATAACAACAGATCTACAAGGGGGTCTACATGCAACTGTGCAATAGTACAAGGGGCCTATCAACAACGAACCCTATTCATAACAATCTATCGTTTGATACGCTATTATGATTGTCTTGAGTGGAAAGATAAAAATTAAAAGAAAAAGTATAATTCATGGTAGATATAGTGTATATTAGGAATGAATCACAATCATCTAATATTGGATTATGGAGATTGAGAAAGCGATCTCTCCACTACCAAAGTGGTCGCGAGCAGAATCAAAATCTGTGAGGGTTCTACTGCCAGAATATTTGCTTAAGGAAACTTGCTGGGTGGTCTTAACAAGAGTATTCAATTTGTGGGATCATGTAAAGATGACCCCAACTTCTAGTCCCTAAAATACAGCGTAGCACTCTTTTTCGATCCTTGCTCCTATGACACAGTAATCAACTCCTGATGCACGCAGACTACAGTTTTTTCAACATACCCCACTGTGTAACCCCAAATTTTTTTCAACATACCCCTCCCACCATACTTTCAACATTATTTCCAAAAAAGCCCTCAAACTTTCGACTTTATGTTTAGAAAACCCAAACTTTCAACACTGCTTTCAAAAACCTGCATGAGCTTTTGGTAAAGTTTCAAAAAACCCTCCTTATGTCATTTGGAGGTATGTTGAAAATTTGCAACTATTTGGGGAGTTTTTTTGACAAGCACAAATGGTTAGGAGGGTTAAGTGACATCTACAAGTTTACAAAGTTTAGAGGGGTTATATCAAAATGGGCAAGGGTGAGAGGGGGGGGGGGGAATTTACGCAAAATTTAATCCTACCTTCCAGTTCTTGTGTCTCCACTTTCTAATTGGTTGTGGCAACTGACTAGAAACCTCAAACACTATAGATGGCCCCATGTGCAATAAACACCTTCTGTTGTCTGCATAAATTGTGATCCACCAATTGTGTTGTGTTTGTATACGTGTTTGTGTGTAACAATAGTGCATTAGCTGGTTGTTCACTGTTGATAAAGAATTCGGTCATCCTATGGACTAAAGCATTAAGTTCACCTGAGCAGAAAAGATCTTGCTGTGCGATAAGGGTCAGTGGAGAAATGAATGATGTGGAATTTGCAATGATGCCCCATTCAACACCATTTGACCACTATTGATGACGAACCACTAAGTGAGTTGATGCTACGGTAAAGGGTGTGCAGTCCTTCCACAATCTACAAGTGTGTGATATGGGGGTCCATGAACAAACTTTCCCAATTTATGACGGCACTATCAAAGTATTCCTTTAGCAAAGTATACAAACTAACAAGGGTTCATTGCAGATAGACCCCCATACTAACTACACAGCACTAAACTCACTAATTCTCCCAGGGGCAATTTCTCCTGAAATTTCACCAAGGGTAAAAGAATCGACAAAATTTAACCCAGGTAGTCTACCTGCAACAAGGAACTGGGGGGATATTAAATTCAAAACAGCAAAAATACAGGGTGTCTATGTGCAATTGACCCAATTAACAAACTATGAGTCCTTTTGATACATACCAGTAGCTACGTATTCTGGTGCAGCATAACCGTAGGTGCCCATGACCCGAGTCGTGACATGTGATTGACTACCAGCTGGCCCATGCTTCGCCAGACCGAAGTCAGAGAGCTTAGGATTATAATTCTGTGAGAACAAAAGAACAAGATTAGTCGGAATAAATCGAATTGTAAATCATCTGAAGAAATAAAATATTGCTAAAGACAGAAACAGTACTGAATCAAGGAGGATGTTCGAGGCCTTGAAATCACGATAGATGATTTGCCTGTCAGCTGCGTGAAGAAATGCAAGTCCTCGTGCTGCTCCAAGGGCTATCTTT